>NW_006800686.1:31019-37210 GCF_000485575.1 Poecilia formosa | reverse complement strand
GCCTTTATCACGAATAAAATCTTTAAACTGGACAATTTCCTCCACAAAGTCCATCTCCAAGTCAGCTGAATATTTACTTTGGAGATGAGATGCTTTGTTTCTTAGCTCTGGAACAGTAACACCAGAAAAATTGTTCAGGAAGCCAAAAGTGTTGTTGAGGTTATCATATGCAATATACCTGTGATTGATTTCAGAAAGCAATCTGTCAACAACCACCACAAAACACTGGTGGAGAACTTTTGTTGAGCTGATAAGTCAACCTCTGAGGTGGCGCTCTCTCCAACAAATGTTTTTGGAGTCTTTGATCTTCGACCAGTAACTCTGTAAGCTTGTGAAACTGTTGGAGACAACTTCTTTGCTTGAGACTCAAACCTATCAAATTGATCTCTCAGACCTCCAATGTACTCCCGCAAGGATCCCACCAAATCCACAGCTGTACACAAGTCCAGTTCCACAGACTGCAAAGCTGCACTTGCTTTTTCAAAGCGCTGCAAAATGCTATGCCAAAATGTACACATAAAAGCTGTTTCAAGCTTGTCCATTTTTTTTATCAAGTGATCTTGCTTCATTTCTTATTGCTGCATTTTGGTTTGTGTCATTTACAATATTCTTCAATGATTTTTGAATGTTTGCATAGTTAATATGCACTGCCTGTGTGGCATCTGCATGTGCAGCCCATCTAGTGTTCGAAAGGGACTTCAATGTTTCAATGCGCTTGTTTGCATTAGGCTGCAGTCCATCTGTTACCACCTTCCACCTTGCTGTCGACTTGGAGCAAAAGTTAAATAAGTTTTGCACAAACTGGAAAAAATCAGCTGTCTCAAAACAGCAGTTAACACTATTAACTCCAACCAAATTCAGGGTATGTGCAGCACATGGAACCCATTCAACTAGTGGGTTGAGTTCTTTCATAGGTGCTTGTAGTCCTTTATATACTCCTGACATGTTGGCAGCATTATCATAGCATTCCCCCCTGCAGTTTGCAATGTCAATCCCCATCTCTTCCAAAACCTTGAGTACAGTCGCACATAAAGCTTCCCCAGTATGACTTTCAATTGGTAGAAACTTCAGAAAGCGTTCCTGCGAGTGTCCTTCAGGTGACGCATATCTTAACACAAATGTTAACTGATCAACATGTGCCACATCTGGCGTGGAGTCAACAGAGATTGAGAAGTATTTTGCCATTTTTACTTCACTCACTATTTCTGATAGAACACAATCACCCATCAGCTGAATAAATTCCTCACATGTTTGGGAAGAAAGATATGAGGGTTTCCCTGAACCTGCATTTCCATATTTCTCTATGTGAGACTTCAGAAAAGGATCAAACTCGCTGATTAACTCCAGTATTCCCAGATAATTCCCATTATCAGTTCTTCCAAATTTGTCACTGGCTCCTCTCAGAGCCAGTCCCCTCTCTGCTAAAAACTTGACAACAGACACAACTCTTCTCAACACTTCAGTCCAATATGAACACTCGGATTCAAATTGTTTCTGCAGTTCTGTGTCTATCCTCCCGCTGGCTGCTGCAAGTGAAACATATGTCAGCATTGCTTTTCTATGATGTTCGCTGTTTTCGTGCTCTCTCATGCGTTCAGTTGCGTGCTTCCAGTGACTGAAACCAGTTTCAAAGTTTGACTGAGTATTAGCATTGCTGAAAATGCGGCATGCAAAACAAAATGCAGCTCCGGTGGATGAAGAGTAGAGCAGCCACGGTCTTTCGATGTACTCACCGTTTAACATCTTGCGTTTAAAGTGAGATTTGGAGAAGCGACACTTTTGATGCTTGTACGCCCGTTCTGATGCTTGAAAGCCAACATTCATATTTTGACAGCTCTCCGGTCCTCGCTCAGCCCAGTAAGCTCGCACGGACTCGTCAATTTACCCCCAATGCGCCGGATCGGTACTGTACGGATCCACAGTCGCCTTTCCATCTGCGGAAGAAGATCCCGTTTCCACTGACTCTGACTCCACAGACGCCAGTCCAGCCACCGACTCAGTCACGGTTAAAGGTTCTGGCGGGATCTTAGTGCCGGTGTTAGCATAGCTAAGGGTTTGAGGAGCAGGGGATAATGATGTTTCTGCTCCATCTCCGCTAACAGGTTTAAAAAAGCCTGTCAGTTTAGGCATTTAGTTTGGCGCAATGCTCTTTTTCTTTTCTCTTCCTTCTTTTCTGCGCTCCGCTGTCATATTTTCTGTTGTCCGCCATTGTAAAATAATATTCCCTTGACGCTCCTCCTCCCCAATGCNGCTCGCACGGACTCGTCAATTTCCCCCCAATGCGCCGGATCGGTACTGTACGGATCCACAGTCGTCTTTCCATCTGCGGAAGAAGATCCCGCTTCCACCGACTCTGACTCCACAGACGCCAGTCCAGCCACCGACTCAGTCACGGTTAAAGGTTCTGGCGGGATCTTAGTGCCGGTGTTGGCATAGCTAAGGGTTTGAGGAGCGGGGGATAATGATATTTCTGCTCCATCTCCGCTAACAGCTTTAAAAAAGCCTGTCAGTTTAGGCATTTTGTTTGTCGCCTCTTTGGCGCGATGCTCTTTTTCTTTTCTCTTCCTTGTTTTCTGCGCTCCGCTGTCATAATTTCTGTTGTCCACCATTTTAAAATAATATTCCCTTGACGCTCCTCCTCCCCAATGCGTAAGATGCGTCAAAAGTGGACCAATAACAAGCAAGCATTCAAGATGGACGTTTGCCAGAACAAATTGGAACATTTTTCATTGGTGCTGTCAAAATCATCGTAGTCATTGATTAAATTCTGACACTATCCATTCACAAAAACATAAAACATCCTTCGGGACCCCCGAAATGCCGGGGCCCTGGGCTGCAGTCCCGGTAAGCCCCTTCTAAAATCCGGCCCAGTAAACAACAGCAACCAGAAGACGCCTCCAATCAACAAGTCCTGTCTCCGGCTTGGAGTACTGTTTTGAGGGAAGGGAAGTCGAAGCCCCAGAAACCCTTGAAGGGAGCTGTGTCACTGGGACATGCAATACAAAATCGCCTAAGGCGGGAACAATGCAAAGGAGGAATAATTGGCACTGGCACAGCCAGTAACATCCCAGTGGTTAAAACCAAGCTGGTAAGTGTCTTTGCTACGAAATTCTCTCCTGACCTTGATGCTGACACTCTGCGTGCCTAGCTGACTGAGAAACTGGGCCAATCGGTGATATGCAAGAAGATAGACTCAATGCGTAACCGATTTAGCTCGTTTCATATAACTGCAGAGTGCTCTGAAGTTGTAGAAATGTACGATCCAAAACTCTGGCCATCGGGTGTGTATGTGCGTCGCTACTTTGAGGCGCTCAGACCAAAAAATAACAGTATCCATTTGGCTCAAACATCAGAGACTGGTATACTACAGCAAGAGAACGTATCTGCATCTGTAGCACCGCAGATGAGCAACGGCCACGCAGATCCTGATGAATAAATGACTGGTATTAATATTGTGTCATATAATGCGCGAGGTCTGCGTGTTGGACACAGTGAAACAGACAGAGTGCGTCGCTTTGTGGTGGACAAATTACTGGAGACTTGTGATGTACTGTGTGTGCAGGAGACATTCTCAGCTAAACAGGACCTGGAGAAGCTGAATTACATACATAAAGACTTTTATGGCGCTGGTGAATCCACTTCCCACCTTAGCACCAGAATAATTCAGGGAAGGATAGCCGGTGGTGTTGCAATGTTATGGCACAAAAAATATGATCAACTGGTTAATGTGATTAGACTTGGGCCATAGGGCTTAAGTTCACCTGTGGAGATAAAAACTTTATTGTTCTGAACATATACACGCCTTATGAATGTCCTCAAAACGAAGATGAATTTCTTAATAGACTGTCTTTTATTATGTCTTTTATGCAAGATAATGCGTGTACTTGCTTTTTTATTGTGGGGGATATTCATTCTATATTTGCTAAGCATTTAATGCAGTTCTGTCACAACAATGGCTTAATTCTTTCTAGTAAGGTGCTTTTGCCTAACGACAGTTACACCTATATTAGTGATGTATGGCATACAACCTCATGGTTAGATCATTGTATCTGTACAGCTGATGCTCATGATTCCATCCAGGGCATTCGTGTCAACTATGAATTTGCCACCAGTGATCATATGCCATTTTCCTTGTGTGTAAACATGAATTGCATACCTTCTGTTTTGCATGCAGACTATAATACAAGTATAGGAAAAATAGCATGGGATAACTTGACTGAAAAAGATCTATCGGATTATTGTTATTGTACGAACAACATGTTTTGCAATATATACTTACCAAAGGGAGCAATCTCATGCCGTGATATGAACTGTAAGGACCCCCAACATGGTATTGAGTTATGTACTTTGTATGAGAATATTGTGACGTCCCTCCTTACCTCAAGCAAGCCACTGCATAAAACCAGCTCACATAGCACCAAGCCAGGCTGGAACGACTATGTAAGAGAGCTTCATCCAGAGGCCAGAAGGGCTCTTAAAGCATGGGTTGATTCAGGTAAACAGAGACATGGCCCTTTGTTTGAATATAAAAAACAAACAAATGCTAATTTTAAATATGTTTTAAGACTTATAAGGAGAAATAAAAAATACTATGAGGTCTGACTCTCTTGCTAGAAAGTTTGGAAATAATAATGTTAAGGACTTTTGGAAAGAAATACAAAAAGTAAATAACTGCAAAACATCACTACCAGCTACTATTGATGGTGTTAGTGATGTAAAAGAAATCACTCAGTTATGGCAGGAGCACTGCAGTGCGCTGTTTAATTGTGTCAAAAGTGACACTTTTGTCATGAGAGGCATTCACAGTAATGAGAATGTGAATGTATCTCCACAAGAAATATATCATGCAATTATGACACTGAAGGACAACAAGGCCTGTGTTCCAGTCCGTTCCGGAGAGGATTGTGAGTCCAGCTCCGGAACTTCCAGTAGTTCCAGTGTTCCAGTCCGTTCCGGAGAGGATTGTGAGTCCTGCTCCGGAACTTCCTGCAGTTCCAGTGTTCCAGTCCGTTCCGGAGAGGATTGTGAGTCCTGCTCCGGAACTTCCNCGGGTCAATTTAGCTACATAGGAAATATTTTCCGGTTGTTTAGAAGCGAATTTCTGGCTGCAAAGTCAAGAAATTCTGATCTTTCATCCTTACCTGGGGAAGGTAATCCTAATGAATCCAGTTTGTTTCGTAAAACGGTTGAAACAAGTCCACACAGCACAGAACTTAAGGAGCTCCGATGGCTCTGCTGCCACATAGAAGATGGCGGATGCTTTTACGTATGACTCAGCGCTCCATGAGGCGTCTACGTATTGATGTCTATGATCTGTACAGGCGATTTCAGGTATCCTGATCGTATTTGTGTAACTATAATTCACAGATTTCCAAAATCTGAAACGGGATGCCTTGCTTGGATAAAAGCTTGTGCACTACCGCATTTGCAGCTCAACCGTCGTAGGATCAGTAAGAACAAAGGAGTGTGTGCTGGTGTAAGTATTATTGCTTTGCTTTATTTGTGTTTAGTGAATGGGGATATTTTGAGAGAAACAGCAGGCGCAAATCATGACACCGCACCTACCGTGGCACTTCCGGTGGCATGTCACGGCAGCCATTGTTTTCGGGGCTAGCTGCCAGTGTTGTCACTGACTTCGGTTGACTTCGGCTGACTTCGGCACCTTCCAAGGGCTGCCGCTACCTCATACTGGCACCTTCCACGCCTCACAGACCGCTCTCGCCTATTGTCGCTGACGAGATTTAGGGCGGCCATCTTAGAGCGGTTGACCGCTCCACTCAGCATTATACGTTTGGCAGGCAAACGTATAACGCTATTTGACGTATTTGCGCATTTAATCTTTCATAACACGCTGTTTCGTTACTGGAAACCTTATACAAACAGCTGCATTTATAAACAATTGTATTTTTTAAAGTATTTTTTTATTGTATTATACATAGTTCAGCATATTTAAATATGCTTAGTGGGAAAACAATAGAATAGGAATATAATATTCTTTGTTGACAGCTTCTGTGTCAGATTTAATATGAATGAATTTATAATTCAAGAAAACACCGGTGGATCTGGCAACACTCTTAAGTGTTGTGTTCCGTTAAAAAAGCAAATACGCCCTGGTCTATTTTGGATACAGTCTCAAATTTCAGTTTCCAATAAAGAGCCTCAGTGAAAACATGTTGACAGCTGCTGTAAGA
>NW_006800686.1:14229-30094 GCF_000485575.1 Poecilia formosa | reverse complement strand
ACTGTTAGGGATGCTCAAATATGAAAAATTGGACTGATATTGATATCTGATAGTAACACCGGTATTATGCCAGATTTACCAATATTTCATTTTATATATTTTTTTATCCGATTACTCGATTAATTGTAAGAATAATCGATAGATTACTCGATTACTAAAATATTTGTTTACAACAGCCCTAATAGCTACCACTAGGTACCACTACAACTGACACTAGGTCGCCATGGTATGTCAATGCTGACAAGTTCCTGTCAGTTCCGGATTATAATTTTTTTCATACAATTACCTTAATATAATGCTATTACTAAACTGGGTAAGTTCACTAATATTGACTTATTAGTTAATATTGGTGACAGTGGCAACATAAGATATTGACAATTCCAGAGTGGCATTATTTTCAGCATGGTTTCATGAGAGTTCACAGGATGTCATAAGTTCCCAAGAAAGTAATAGACCAGACAGCCACTATAACTTTCAGAGTTTTTTTTAAGATAATGCAAAGTTTTTGGAAAACATGTTATCATAATTTTCCAAAAGTGCCTGTTGACCAGTTTTAAAGAGTTATTACTTGTTATTATTTAATAAATTTAATATCTGCTATTTTTCATTAATTGTGAAGTTCATTCCAGATTTGTGCGGCATAAATGAAGGTTGGTTTTCCGTGTTCATTTCTGGTCCTGGACATTGTCTTTAAAGTTTACTTATTCAAAGATGAGACATTGACTAAAATCTGAACTACAAAATGCATTTCAATAGCATTTTCAAGGCAGCAGGAGGACTTTCACTTTCAAGTTAAACCACCTTCAAATTTTTTACACTGAAGTAAGTCAAAACAGAAAGTATGTACACCTCAAAAACTTTGACAATGTGTGAATCCTAAGCAACATTAAGAACAAGATTGTTACATATTTTTTAAAATAAAAATTACTTTGGGTTATACTTAAGATGGAAATGCTTTCTTAAATGAAAATTGTGCTGTTTAAATATTATTTTAATTGGCAGATATGTTTCAACATTTTTAAAAGTTTATGTCACAAAGTATATGAATAGTAATTGATTTGTCAATATTTATTAGCCATTGTATGTAAATACTTTAAACAGCAATAACATATAATTTAAGTTTTCAATAGCCAAGAACTAAAATATTTGTGCATTATAAAATCCCTCTCTGAAATCGTTTGAAGTCTTCTGTAAAATTCATGTTTAGTCAACGTGTGAATTTACTACATCAGGATCACATAACATAATATTCCTCCATGAGAAATTATAATGTTTCATTACGTTTACTTTGTTGTTTTTTTTTCAAACTTTATTAATTTCTACAATATACGTTCTACACAACTACTACGTATTTCCATCTTGGCCAAAGCCCTATCTGGCAACCCAACGGGGTTCAATAGGTTCCATTGTAATAGTGATACTTAGTGTTAGATTCAATTACTTTGGCCATCTTCCTTCAATTAAATTAAGTCAAAAATATTCAAGGATAATTAACCAATACAATTACCATTGAAATAAAAATTTATAAACAGNTAGAACTTGGACGAATCATCTCCGCTCCCAGCTTAAATAAAAGTTCTCTAAATTCTTATCTGCGGTAATACCCGAGAATTGGAGTCTTTTCGGACCCGTGAGACGGAGAGCTGGTCAGTAGTCAGTCTGCTGGAGTGGGGAGGAGTTAAGGGCGTGGCTGAGTACTGAGAATTAACAGTATTTAAACCCACCTGTGTCTGTGTTCGTTGTCGGATCCTTGTCGTAGTCAGTGTTGTTTGTCTTACGTCTTGTGTTCGCTCCAGTAGAACTGTAAAGTCCTGGATAGCGTTAGCTCTCGTTTCCAGTCCTGTGTGTCAGTGGCTACCGGTATTTGGCTGTGTGCCTGTCTTTCTGCCGTGCTGCCTGTTTTGAACTGATCGAGCATCATCTTTATTAAAACCATCATATTCGTACATCCTGGGTCCGCCTGCGTCTTCTCCTCACCACCTCAACCACACCACATGACAAATACAATATTTGCTTTTTTTATTGCAAAGAATAGATGTCATCTTTTAACCACCTTTTGGTTTCACAATTTAAAGTGTATGTTTGAGCCACACGGCAAAAACAAAATGTCTTATCAAGTATTTTTGGACTATTTTCTAGTGCAAATATCTTAGTACACTTTAGATAAAACTAACTTGCATGTAACTTTACATCAAGATATGAGCTTGTTTTAAGTCAATAATTCTTTAGTTTTGATGAAAAAGGAGGAGTAGTGACATTGGCATATTAATTTCAATTATAACAGCACATCTTTCCCTTGGTATAAGTGAAATAATCTGCCAATGTAATAAGTCCTTTTTCATCGATATTAAGGAAAACTGACTTAAAACAAGCTCATATATTGATGAAAAGTTACTTATATCTTGTGTCTTATTCGAAATGTAGAAAGATTTTTGCACTGGAAAATCTTTGGCAAGATTTTTTTTGTTTTTGCTGTGTAAATGGGCACTGTAGTTTAATCTTTTGTAATGATTGTTCTAGTTCATGTAAGAACACTACTCATTTTGATTAAAAACAAAATTAAATTCTAAAGAATCTCAAAGGGTCTAAAAGATGCGTTTGAAAAGAGGGTTGGGAGATACTGGTCATTTCTACATGAACATTTTCAAAAGTAGAATTTTTATTGTTCTTTCCCTCTCCAGAATGTATATTTATCATGTCTTTAAACTCCTTAACATTTGATAATTAAATCTGCAAGGTTATTTGCAAATTATTCTTAAGATACAACTACTACAAATAAAACTTGGAATTAACATGAGTACCTACTCATGTTAATTCCAAGTTTTATTTGTAGTAATTGTATCTTAAGAACAATGCATTTGATCAAATGTTCTTGATGTTTGTCACTTCTTCTCAAACATAATGACATGTATTTAAATCAATAAAGCATTTGCAATTTATGCACAACAGGCCTGATATTTCACCTTCAGATCTGAAATATGACTGACTGTAAGATTACCTGATTGAAGTTGCTGCTGACTGAGCCTGGTTTGAGGTGGTTCTACAATTAAACTAGGGACCTGCTCAGCATTAGTGGTTGGTAGTGGCCAAAGGCCATGCTGTTGCAGAGGTTCTTCAAGAGTCTCTGGTGTGTTGGACTTTTCACCAAACACATTGTTAGTTGCTGTGCTGTTGGCAGTCATCCATTCAACAACATTCATCCAGTTCAGATTTGTATTGGTGTTTTGTTTTCTGTACGCAAGGAATGGTGGTTCCATGCCTTTCTGAATTGTTCTAGTTGGCTTTAAATCTCAGGAAGAAAAACCATGTGAAGAGAAAGTTTGTGCACATCGTCGCTGGGATCCAAGAGGGCTGAATCTTAAAGATTATAAAAGATGCTATAAAATGGTTCCAGAACATGAAAAAAAGACATCCCTCCAAAGATTACGGATGGATTCCCCAGTGATAAGACTCCGACATTCAATGCCCTGTAGGAGGTTCATCACCAGGGACCACTTGCACATTCTCGCCACCATGATCTGACCTCACTCTAGAAGGTAAGCCATAGAGGCCTGTTGCCTTGAGAAAATGAAATAGCACTGTTGAGGCACGATTGTCTGTGCTACAGTTCAAGTAAGTAATTAAGCGAGAACATCCATCGATGCCACCATGGACCACAAANAATATACAAAAAGTGTAGGAATTCAGCTAACATAGGTCTTTCTGCGAAAAAACCCCCCTGAAAAATTCTTTCTTCTTCGTCTGTCTTCAAGTTCTTCTACTAGTTATAAAGCATCATGGGATATGTAGTACATTTGACAAAGCCAGTGGCAACCATGGTGGCAATGTCTATGGTGGCAACACTGGCAGCTATCCCCAAAAACAGTGGCACTTGTGACCAATAACGGCAGGTGTCAGCGGAAGTGCCAGTATGAGGTGCCGAAGTCAGCCAAAGTCAGTGACAACACTGACAGCTAGCCCCGAAAACAGTGGCACTTGTGGCGCCTAATGACACTTGCCACCGGAAGTGCCATTAGTAGGTGCAGTGTCACGATTTGAGCTCGGCCCTGCTGTATTTTGAGTGATTATTTATCCATTTGAGATTCTGCTTTACAGCTTCAGTAATAAACATATTATTACTGAAAATCTTTTAGCTAAGTACCGCATAATGGCAGTACCTATACAACTTATACACCTTGAAGCCTGTCTGTTACACAGTCTTACTTTAGCTGAACATATCAATATGCAATGTGTACCGTATCTGACACACATTAAAGATTTTATTTTACCTGAAAAGGCTTTTTACTAAACTGTAATCGTGTTAGCCACGCTATCACCAAATACAGTGCATCAGGTTGTGATGGCAAGCCACACAGGGTAAGATCCACACCTCATAAGTTGCCTTTCACTTTAGTTTGTTTTGTAAGTTTAAGTATTTATATTCTTCCACCTTACAATGTTTATATGGAGTGCACACATATTAACAATGCAAGGTCGAAATTCAATTATGTTGTTTTCTTTGTTTGAGTTACCTGGGTGTTTGGCTACCCTCCCTGGTGGACAAAAGGCGTGGCAAAGGGCTGAGGTTCCTAAAGTACTGCTGATGGCCTCATTGGACTGAACCACCTGTGTCGTGCAGGGAGGATGTTTTTTGGTTTTATTTAATTGTTTGTGTTAGTTGTCAGGTGGCAGCCATTTTGTTTTCCCCTATTGTGTCCACATGGTTTAGCTAAACTAGTATTTAAATCCCCTTATGTGTCATTTCAGTTAGGTCAGTTTGTTGTTTTGTCAGTTATGTCTTGAGTCTAGTAATTTATGTTGACCTCTTTTATTGGCATGCCTGTTTAATTGTTATGTTAACCTTTGTTCATACTCTTGGGTAAATAAAAACCCACCTTTTTTTTTAATTCAACACCTGTGTTCTGCACTTTGTACTGTCCAGTCCCTGACACAGGTCTAGGCACACTCAAACATTTGCCAACAACAGAAATCACTTATTTCAAAAGTAACCCTCAAAATCATGAATGCCCGACTTGCCCAGCCTTGCAAGAACAATAGGCATCAGTGTCCACACCTATATTTATGCTGAGGGTGTGAGGATCTGGTGTTTTCCTCATCGACCGGTAGCATTTCGCTGTGACGCGCACAATGTTGGAGGCATCGCGTGGCTCAAACACCTTGATGTCGTCCAAAATAGATGACATGAACTTGTTGGTTCCCCTGTTCATTGTCGTGGCTGATATTTTGTGAAAATCCGGCAGAAATGCTACACTAATCGACTCAGAAATACTCTGCAGAGAGTCAGTCGAAATGAAAGACATAGAAACTAAGCTCCGCGAGGCTTTGTTTGTGAGACATGCAGCCACGTGGGACCACTCAAGGCCTTTGTTGGAAATGTTTGGTTTTAGAACCTAGAAGCCTGCAAGAGTATGTGTGTCTAAGAACATATTTACAAAAACGTGAACAAAGTGTTCAAAAAAGATGCAGGAGGAACCATATGTGATGGAGAAACGCGGAAACGCCCTCTTTATCCTGGATCTTGATAGCATCTCATTCGAGATGAGTATCTTGTTCCAGATAGTATCTAATTATTTCGAGATAGTATCTTAAAATTTCAAGATAATTTTTCTTTTACTGGAGTGGCAGAAGCAGGCTTCCATAGTTCTCCTTCTGAGTTTCTACATTCCTGAATTTCATTTATGTGGCTTTAGTAGCTCTTCTATCTTGTGTCTATTGAGTTTTTAATAAGAGACTGTTTTGGTTGCCTGAGCTTTATGGGATGAGTTTTCCTGAAATATGAACATTTAGCACAACTCAATGTGAACATTTGTGGTTCACATTGAGCTGAGGAGGCAAATTAAACACGGTGGAATTAAGCTTGACTCTTACCTTGATGAAAGACACATGGATCCTCACAAGGGTTGATATAAATGTCCACACGGGTGAGCCTGTATCCAGTTTGAGTGAAAGCAGGCACACGCGATTTGTGCCGAGGTAAACTTCAGAGATCAAGCAACAACAACGGGAGAGGTGCCAGAGCGGTGTAATAAACCCATCTTTCTTTTAGAAATAATTCTGCCCTACATTTGTAGTGCGTTTTACTTAAAAACAAAATATGTTTTGGGGGAAGCATTATTGAAAAGAATCAACTGGTTTAGCATTTGTTCAGAAAATCTAAAATAATTGTAAACATGAAGCTCACCTTGAAGGTCTGGATGGCCTGTTGGTGTGTGAGTCCTTGGAGAGATTCTCCATTTACATCCAAAATCTCATCTCCTGTCCAAAGAGTAGTGCAGTCAGAACAAGATAAGAACTTAAAGTGGGAATGTCAAAAAAGATAACTTTTTATTAAAATAAATCATCAAACTAGATGAAGATTACCGTATTTCCGGACTATAAACCACTACTTTTTTCCTAAGCTTTGAACCATGCAGCTTATAGTCCGGTATGGATTTTGTGTGGATTTTTCTTCAACCACCAGGGGGCTCTTTAGCAGGAAGTGAATCATTGGAAGTTTAATCAACTTTGGGGATATTAATACTTCTGCAAGAGGACTTAGACTTATTTTATTGTCATTGCACAAAGAAACATAAGTGAAATTGGCAATGAAATGTCATCGCTTGGCCACCAGAGCACACACAAAAACACAAGTGTGCCTATAATTACATAATAAACAAATAATGTATTGTTAAATATATAGAACTTAGTATTTATCAAGCAGTTTCAAACCGTCGTAGTGATAGGATTGTTGAGCAATCTGATGGCCAGTGGGAGATAGCTATTTCTGAGTCTGGCTGTTCTGCAGCGGATGCTACGGAATCTCCTGCCAGGCGCCAACCAGTTGAACAGACCATGGAGAGGATGGGTGGAGTCAGAGAGGATCTGGTTTGTTCTGGCTAAGCAGCATCTGTGTGCAATGCTATGGATAGGGGGGAGTGGAGTCCCAATGGTCCTCTCCGCTATCTTCACCACTCTTTCCAGAGACTTACAGTTTGACACCTTGCAGCTCCCAGGCCAGATGGAGATACTGCTGGTCAGCAGGCTCTCAATGGTTACTTTGTAGAAGGTAGAGAGGATGGTAGGCAGAAGGGGAACCATTCTCATTCGTCTCAGAAAGTACAGGCACTGCGGTGCCTTTTTCATCATAAAGTGATGTGAGGTGTCCAGCCGAGNATTACTGTTTAAACTTTACCTTTAATAACATAAAGATACCTAATTTTTAAAGTGCAATCAGTAATTCTTATAAAACAAATTTATATCAGTCAGGTGCCCGCCGCCCCCCCCAACCCTCCCCGAAGCCCCTGGTGAGTAGACTGTGTGAGATTATCAATCATTTAGTATTAGCTTAACTACAGACTACTGCTTGCCTCCATTTAATTTAATGAATGAAGGACCACATCTACCAACATATTCATATATTTAACTTGCCCCTGTACCTTTTACCACACTTAACAACAGGTGAGTCAGACAGCAGCAGCTCTAACCACCATACCAGCATAACCCCTCACTCCCCTCTGTCCCAGTGTAAAAGGTGAGCAACACCACAGACATGTCTATGAGCAGCACTTTGTTCAGTGACAAACTAGTTAGCATCATTCCAGGGAATCTATAGGGATTTTTTCTGTCTCTCTGCTCTTTTTAGAATTACACAACAAAAAACAAGAAATTTATTACTGACATAAATTCAAACAATTTAATAAAAATATAATAAAGGTAATAAAAAACAGTCTGCTGTCAGTCCAGATAGTCCTACCTTAGCTTGCATTTAAATCGTACCTCCCTCCTGAACTGCCCTTTCCTAAATGAAATTAAAGCTGCAGTATGTAACTTTTATAAAAAAATATTTTTTACATATTTGTTACAACTGTCAATATGCTGTGACAGTATGGTGAGAGATTTTCTGTGATAAAAAATTCAACTCCGCCTTCTCCCAGTACTATTGAGAAACAACCAATGGAGGCAGGAGGCGGTGTTTAGAACTGTCAATAACATTCTCATGTGATTGCTCATTCTCCCTCTCCTCTGTGCTATGGTGCAACTAGCATAGCTTGTTGTGATTGCTCAGTTTAGTTAGCATAGCTACTAATGACAGCAGATAAACAGTTTTCCTGTAATGATAAGTTGTTTCTTCACCATTAGCACATTTAGCAGTGAGTGAATTAGGTTGACAACACTAAGACCATCCTGATTCTGATTGATCTCATAGCAAACTGTCACAACATGGTGGCAGCTTTATCAAATATAGAGAAAACATATTTTTATTTAAGATATATACTGCAGCTTGAACAAAATGTAAATACATAGGATATTTGAAAAGTCTGGATTGGTTTATGTACATTTTGCACATTGTCTATGACTGTTGCTGGTGGGGAGAGATATTTCATCAAGCTAAAACTAATAATATAAAATTAAGCAACCTATTTACATACAGTATGCGGATTGTTGCATTTAAAATTCACTAGCAGTAAGTGTTGAGCTAGTATCAGTATTGGACCCAAGAAAGCAAGGCAATTGCAAGCCTTTAATGTGGTCACTGTTGTCGCCCTCCGTCTCCGTGCTACCGCCAGCTCGCCACCAGGGGGCCCCCTCAGTCCCTCTCCTGACGCTCCACCTTGCGGGGGTGTCTGCACACACCTGCAGATCTTCTGATCAGTTCCAGGACTATAAGAGGAGCCTCCAGCCAACACTTCAACGCCAGAGTGATGACCCTTGTGGTAACTAAGAGCCATCTGAAAAGCCTCGAATTATTATACGTTCCTGTTCTAACCTCTCGTCTCCTCGCCTCAGGTTTGAGGCCCTGGACCCGGGCAGATCCGGACCCAGTCGAGCCCCGCTGAAAGGGATCTGGATCTCCTCGCCCTGGAGGGCCCTGCACCGCGGCTAGCACCGAGTCGCTCGCCTCTCCCTCACTTCCCCTGAGCAGGAGCTCATTGGACCCTGAACCCAGCCCCGGCGTTTCCGACCTGTCTGCAGCTCTAAGCCGCTCCCGCTCGAATCACCTTTTTCCGTTACTGAATAAAACCCTTAAAACTTCAGTTTTCTCCTGAGTGTCTGCTGCATGTGGGTTCGGAATATTCCAAAAACCATGACAGTCACGGTTTTGATAGACTCAAGAAACTGTAACAGTAGCTGTGAGGGGGGCCCAATTGAATTTTTTGTCATGGGGCCCAAGATTCTTGGCGGCGCCCCTGGTATATGAAGTTCAAAATGGTGAACCGTATGGATAAAGACATACATTGTGAGGTATGAGTTATTTTTCATATACATACTTATGTGAGAGGACTTGCTTTTGTAAAATGTTGTTCTTTAAGAGTGATTTAATATATATTTTTCAAAAAAATATGATTTGCATTTAAACAGCTTACAAGCAAGATGTGAAATGTCTGTATCCTCGGGGATACGCTGCCCAGTTGGAGTACAAAAGAGAAATAGGTATACTCAGATTTTCTTTTATTTAGAGTCATTAAATTTATAGATAATCACTATTAAAACATTGCTTAAGCTTTACTTTACCCTGAAATATGGATTATTTTTAATTTATTGTGTATTATGTATGAATTCAAGGTATTTTGGTGCAAATTGTCTAAGGGTAGTGGCAGATTGAGTCAGGTTCTGCTGGAGGTCTCTTCCTATTAAAGGAGAGCTTTACCAATCCACTGTTACTGCATGCATGCTTAATACAAATGATTGGGTTGAACTGATTTTTTTTTTGTTAGTTAACCTGAGACATCTGTTAATTGCTGCTATATAAACTGAACTGGTACTGATTTGTGGTATTTTAAATTGAAATGTAAAACATACAAAAACAAGGTGTTACGATCCGTGTTTCTGTGTGTTTATTTTTGAGTTTCTGTGTAGTCCTGTTCCCTGTGAGTCTGTCTCTGCGTCTTNAGGCAGAAGGGGAACCATTCTCATTCGTCTCAGAAAGTACAGGCACTGCGGTGCCTTTTTCATCATAAAGTGATGTGAGGTGTCCAGCCGAGGTTGTCTGTAATGTGAACTCCCAGGAACTTAGTGCTGCTAACGATCTCCACTGCTCTGTTGTTAATGAGGAGTGGTGTGTGGTTCTGTCAAGACCAGAGGTCGAGTTAACAGAATATTTTTCGTATTTGACTGGTTATTTTTTTAAATGGGAAAATTTAAAGCCCATCGGTCATTTGACAGGTTATAATTCACACCCCTGACTGGTGCACATGGGCAGACGTTACAGACTTTACGCAAAGAGTTCATCGCAGAGGCAACTAAAATCAATTGTTACGCCCCCAAGGTCTAGGGATTCAGGGGCGGTAACATAAAATGTGTCCAGAGTAAAAAAGTCGAATGTAAAATTATTTATTATAAAAGAAAGTTTTACAATATACAATTAACCCAATTAATGCAAAACAAAAGGGATGAACAAACTCAAGAATGTCAGGTGCAAATTAAAGTTACAAAATGTCCAAACAAGTCAATTCAAAGTAAACTCAAAATAACCCAAAAGGGGAAAACAGGGAACACACAAAGGGAATGTTAAGGGGAGCACCAAGCCTCCCAAACACGAGCTTCTAGCTTGTGAAGTTAAACTAAAGCAGTCAAGCTCCTTAACAGAACAAGCAGAAACAAAACAGTTCAAAATTGCCACAGCAGTTGTACAAAATGGTTAAAAACAAACTGCCTAAAGCAGTTGCTAACATCAAACAAGGGGGACAGCTTTACAAAACCTCTTCAAACTAGCTGCCCCTCTAGAGGAATGATTCAGGAGCCTTTTATAGGGTGCATGTGGGACTCATCAACGTCTGATTGGCTTGATAATCCTCTGCTGGTCCAATAGTGTAACTGCTCTCCAACAGCCTTCAGACAGCCAATCAGGAAAGTGTGCTCCCACAGCTGATCCTGCATAACAAAAAGGAGCCTGCACAGCCTCAAGAGGCCAGGGGCCGTAACACAATCAATAAAAAAAATCCTTTCTGAATATCATCTCATGAACACTGAACTAAATGTGTCTTTCTGACCAGGAGATGACATCGTGTTGAAGAGTTATGTAGAGGATGCTTTGGAGCATTTGGTTAGGAAGTGCATTCAAAACCTTTGGTAGAAATGGCGCGTTAAATTCAAGTCTCCATTACAGACCAGACAAAACTAAAGAGAATGCAACTTTGTGTTAATCCATTTGAGGAGCCTGTAGTTTATTTTGAGGAAATAAATAAAGGTGCAGAAGTTAATTAGACCGTAACATGCGCAGTCCGCTGCACAACCAATTCGGACGCGGCTCCGCCGCTGCGAAGAATTAAACTTAACTCCCCCAGCAGTTTTAACAAATGGAGCTGGAAGACATTACCTCCCGCGCCCAGAAGGAGAGTGGCGCTCTGGAGAAGTGCAGCAGACGTAACATCTGTCCATTTCGGGGAAGCGAAACCACGGAAAAAAATCATTGTAATAGTGCACCTCCAGACAGCGCACAGGGTAAAAAACTCCCAGAGTTCAATTGATCGGTTTGGATCAGACAGATCCAACTAGCTGATGAACCAGTGCAGATTTTTCTGCAGATGGAAACCAGGAGGAATTAGTGAGGCTGTGCATTCAGACCCCAGCAGGTGAAGTGCTGGTAATGTAAGTGGAGTCGTTTAATTTATAAGTTATTGGGGCCTCAGTCAGAAGTTTTTGTCACTACAGAGAAAAAGTTAGATGCATTCATCTGCTTTATGTGTGATGGGATCTGGATTCATGGTTCAACTAGGTGAATATTAACTAAACCGCTTAAAAATGCAGCTAAATAGTCAATGTTAATATGATTATTAATTTGACAGGTAAAAATAGTACATGACCGATTTTTTTTAATACTGTCGGTCAAAATGACAAAACAGTCTAGCGCGACCTCTGGTCGAGACCTCTTGTCGACGTTCAGGAACAGGTTGTTTATTCTGCACCATTCCACAAGATGTTGTACATTTTTTCTGTAGTTCACTTCATTGTTGTCCTGAACGAGTCCCACATTGTGTTGTCTGCATATTTCATGATGTGGTTGGCGTTAAACTTGAGACGACAGTCGTGGGTCATCAGGGTAAACAGCACCCCTGCTGATCAGGACACAGCCCTGGGGGAAACCAGTGTTCAAAGAAATGACATTGGAGATGTTATTACCCACAAGGACAGACTGAGTTCTGCCGGTGAGGAAGTCCAGCAGCCAGTTGCACAGTGGAGTGATGAAGTGCAGGGAGACCAGTTTGCATACCAGTTGAGCTCCTGGGGAATTATTGTATTAAATTTTGAGCTGAAGTTCAAAAATAGCATCCGTACGTGGGTTTTTCTTTTCTCCAGATGTACCAGTCTCAGATGAAGAGCAGTGGAGATGACATCTTCAGTCGAGGGGTTAGGTTTGTATGCAAACTGGAACATTGAGTCAAATGATGGAGACAATTGTGGAGATTATATGATCCTTAACCACTCTGTCGAAGCATTTCATGATGATAGATTTTAATGCAATGGGTCGAAAGTCATTAAGACACGTGATGGTTGGTTTCTTGGGCACTGGAATAATAATAGCTGACTTAAAACATGAGGGGACTATGGTCTGGTACAGTGACGTATTGAAAATGTCTTTGAGCACATGGGCTAGTTGGTCTTCACATTCTTTGATCAGCCTTGCTGGAATGTTGTCAGAACCCATAGCTTTTCATATGTTGACCTTCCTCAGTGATTTTTGTACAGCAGATGTTTTGAGCCTGAGGGCATGTTCATCAGGGTTTGGGGTAGCTTTCCTTGCAGGGGTTTTATTTAGGGCTTCAAATCTTTCAAAGAAGCTGTTGAGCTCATTAAGGAAGCTAATGCCATCTTGGCAGGATGAAGATGTGGTTTTATAATCAGTCCCAGACTGGATGCCTTGCCACAGTTGTCTGGTGTTGCTGGTATCATGAAAGAAACATTGGATCTTTTGACTGTAGGCATGTTTTGCTGCCTTGCTGGTATGGTTTAGATTGGCCTTCACTGATCTAAGTGCAGCCATGTCACCAGATTTGAAAGCAGCATTATGCTCCCTCAGTCTAGAATACACTTCCTTAGTCATCCAAGGTTTCTGGTTGGCCCGTGTGACTATTGAGTTTGTTGCTGTAACCTTCTCCATACACCTCTGGATGTAGTTTGACACAGATGCTACATACTCCTCCATGTCTGTGTGTTGGTTGCGTGTAGCGGCCTCTCTGAAATGCCCCAGTCTGTACACTCAAAACAGTCCTGCAGTGCATACATAGCTCCCACAGGTCACACTCTCACCTTCTTCACCACTTCACCACTCTCACCCTGGTGAGCAGGGGTTGATATGCTGGGATGAGCATAAATGAAAGATGATCTGAAAAGCTGAGATGGGGCCACAGGATTACTCTGATGGTCTTCTTGACATTGGTGTGGACCAAATCCAGTGTGTTTTCTCCTCTGGTCAGAAAATCCACATGTTGATGGAAATTAGGAAGAACAGTCTTCATGTTAGCCTTGTTAACCCTTGTGTGTGTGAGGCAAACGTACGAGGACTAAGGAAAATGATACAAGTGGTACTGGTGTGGGGTTAGTTGGACACCATTTGTAAACAAGGGTTAAAGTCTCCAGCAACAATAAAAACACTCTCTGGATTTATAGATTGTCTGTCACAGATGGCATTGTGAAGAGTACTCAGTGCTTGCTTGGTGTTGGCACTGGGCGGGACGTTGACAGCAAATGATAACAATGGTGAATTCCCGGGATAGGTAGAAAGGTCTGCATCTAACAATCATGAACTCAATGTCCACAGAGCAATGGCTAGAGATCTGGGTGGTGTTGTTACACCAGCTGTTGTTAATGTAAGTACAAACATCTCCCCTGGATTTACCAGAAAGAGCATGGCTCCTGTAAGCTCTAAAAGTTGTTAGCCCCTCCATGCATTATCAGGGACAGATGAGTTTAGCCATGTCTCGCAGAAAATGAGAATGCAGCAGTTTCTTTACCCTTTGGTGGTTAAATCTAGCTTTAGGTAGTGCAATTTGCTTTCAAGGGATGGTACATTAGCAAGCAAGATGGAGGGAAGCAGCAATTGGAAAGGGTTAGCTTTTAGCTTAGCTGTAAGTCCACCCTGACACCCTCACCTTAGTTTTCTCCTACGTCATCTCTGGTGTCTCCATAGGCCTGGGCTGTTGGAAGATTCCACTGCTGTGAAGTTAGCTTGATTCAACTAATCTAAATGACTTAACTGACATAGCAGTCCAAGGCTTTGTAGAGAGGTCCGTATCTCCAAATTTATGAAGTCCAGATAACTGAATTTGCTCAATATTAACATAGTCTGATGGTCATAGACTGTTCTTACGCTGTTTCTCTGAGTTATTGTAGCAGAAAATATTGAATTAAGCAATAAATTGGTTGTATAACAGAGCCGAAGCAGCTGCAGGGATATAGGGCGCCGCCATAGCAACTATTACTTAGATTAGATTGTTATTATTATTACTATTATTATTAGATTATTAGACCCTATTCCAAGCTTATGAAGAATACATTTAGATATTCTGTGCTTGAAAGGAAATGTAAATTAATAATAAGAAAATTATATATATATTACCTTCTCACCCTCCGTGGGTGGTCTCTCTCATCCTCTGAGCTCGGGTCCTCTACCAGAGGCCTGGGAGCTTGAGGGTTATGCGCAGTATCTTGGCTGTGCCTAGAACTGCACATTTCTGGACTGAGATGTCTGTTTTAGCCACCGCTCCAGTTTGGGGGTGACTGCCCCGAGGGCCCCGATGACCACAGTGACCATTGTGGTCTTCACCTTCCAGGCCTTTTCCAGTTCCTCTCTGAGGCCCTGGTATTTCTCCAGTTTCTCGTGCTCCTTTTTCCTGATGTTGCAATCACTTGGATTTGCTACATTCACCACAACTGCTTTCCCTCTGTTGTTTAGCCACACCACAATGTCCAGTTGGTTTGCCATTACCATTTTGTCTGTCTGGATCTGGGAGTCCCACAGGATCTTAGCTCGGTCATTCTCCACCACCTTTGGGGGTGTTCCCCACTTTGATCTTGGAGCTTCCAGTTCATATTCTGCACAGATGTTTCTGTACACTATGCCTGCCACTTGGTTATGTTGTTCCATGTACGCTTTCCCTGCCAGCATCTTGCACCCTGCTGTTATGTGCTGGACTGTCTCAGGAGCCTCCTTGCCCAATCTACACCTTGGGTCTTGTCTGGTGTGGCAAATCTGACCCTCTATTGCTCTGGTGTTTAGGGCCTGTTCCTGTGCAGTTGTCCTCCCATGATGGTACCTCCATTGTCAGAGACATTCGCTGAGCACATCGTCTGGTGAGGCTTTGTCCTTGATGTATTTATGGATCTTGGATGTTTCATCCTGGACAGTGGCTCTCACACTCACTAGTCCTCTGCCTCCTTCCTTGCGGCTCGTGTATAGTCTCAAGGTGCTGGATTTGGGGTCTCCATGCATGGTTAGTAGCTTCCGAGTCTTAACATCTGTGATGTTTATCTCCTCCTTTGGCCAGCTAATTATTCCTGCAGGGTATCTGATTACTGGTAAGGCATAGCTGTTTATTGCATGGATCTTGTTCTTGCCATTAAGCTTCTCAGGACTTGCCTTATTCATCGGAGGTATTTGGCTGTGGCTCCTTTCCTTGTGACCTCATCGAGGTTGCCATTTCCTTGTGGTATTCCCAGGTACTTGTAACAGTCCTCAATGTTTGCTATTGTTCCTTCTGGGAGTGAGACCCCTTCTGTGTGGATGACCTTCCCTTTCTTTGTAACCATCCAACCACACTTCTCTAGTCCGTCAGTGCTGTAGATCCTGGTGGCGTGGATCGGTGAGTCAATGTCTCGCTCGCCCTTGTTTGGCCGGACGACGTCTGAGCTGGCATATCTATATCTCTTATGGTATGAGGTAGGCAAT
>NW_006800686.1:12894-14210 GCF_000485575.1 Poecilia formosa | reverse complement strand
TATATATATATATATATCAGTGACGTGCGGTCAGGGGAGGCAGAGCCTCACCTATCGACATGGAAAAGTAATATATAATAATAAAATCATTTATATTGCTATTTTCACCCTGTGGTTTGTACTATAAAGTACCTATTTTTTACGTAGCTTAACCAATTCTGATGATTTTTTTCTTCAAATCGCTGGATTTTCGCATTTTCCCATTAAAATGCTTGGAAGCGAAGCCTGTGAGGCAGCAGTGAGCTGAGCCTCACCTAGGATTGTGCAACCTCTCGCTAACTGCACTGGCTGCCATTCTATGAGAGGATGCTCCTCCTGTCTGTACGCCGGCAATAAAATGGCCAAAAAACATTTAATATATGGTCTGACTTTCCATAATTTAGCTTATGTATATAATGTACAGTGTTTTTTGTCATCAGTTGTGTGTGTTTCGTGTTTTGTGTGAGGAGGAGTGATCAGAAACGGCAGAGAACAGACTCCAGGAGAGGCAGGCAGTTCTCCTGCCTCATGGCAGAGGGCGCCCATGATCCCAGATATTGTGATTCCACAACTGCAGAGTAAGACACAGTGAGCTAGCCATGGAGCTAGCCACACAGTAAATAAGTAAAGTACAGCCATATATTTGTTTTCTCTTCTCTTCCGACATCAACATGAAAGACTACATTTCTACACTTAAACAGTTTTCTAAAGTGGATTTTCAATTGAAGCAGGAGATGATAACTAAAGGAAGACCAACACCGGAGCTGAAAGTTTTGCTTCGAGACAGTTTGATGACTTTTAAACGGAGTAGAAAAGACATGCCGAGGATAGACTTGGCTTTGGATGAACGGATACTTTTGTGCAGAATTAGCGGTGCATGGATTTCATTGATAGATAAAGGTAAGACAGCAATAAGATGTTTTTTTTAATGAAATGTGCATTTTGTGGGCTACTTGTATGTCTAAATAATTCAGTAAAGTAGGAGCGGTAGCTAATCTACCACAGCAATTATTTATTAATTAAACATTAAGCCTAAAACATACTAGAACAGACTAAATGTTCTGTTCTGTCTGCAAAATTCTTGAAAACCTAAAACATGAAGTGGCATTGTTGTCAGTTACTATGGTAATGAGTCTGCGTAGCTTGGCGAATACAGATCACTTTGCTGTGGATCATAGCATGAAATTAATACCTACATTTCTAAGTTTCACTGAGTTAACGCGGCTATGGATGACATGTAAATGATTAGTCTTTTTGCCCTCCAGCATTGTATGCTGCGCGAAATTTGCATACCTTCAATAACATGCATGGTGTCTACCTCACCGTACGTCACTGAG
>NW_006800686.1:0-9591 GCF_000485575.1 Poecilia formosa | reverse complement strand
TATATATATATATATATACACACAGTGTATCACAAAAGTGAGTACACCCCTCACATTTCTGCAGATATTTAAGTATATCTTTTCATGAGACAACACTAACAAAATGACACTTTGACACAATGAAAAGTAGTCTGTGTGCAGCTTATATAACAGTGCAAAAATAATTATTCCATCAAAATAACTCTATATACAACAGTTAATGTCTAAACCACCGGCAACAAAAGTGAGTACACCTAGGCCTGTCACAATAACAAATTTTGTTGGACGATTGTCTCAAAAAGTTTTGCAATAAACGACAATATTGCTTGAAGACCATTTTAAACTGATGTAATGGTAATGACATAATAATGCAAGCGATATCCTGCCAAAAAAAAAAAAAGAAACACTTTATTTTGAAAAGAACACTAAAAACTGGAATTGGTAAACAAAATAAAACAGTAAAACTCTGTCTCCATTAACAAAAAAATGCACACATGAATAAAAACTAAACACAACATAAAGCCAAAGTGGAAATAAAAACTACATTCAGTCAAAAGAGTGCATATTATGAAGTCTGTTTACTATATTGCCCTTCAATAATCAATAGTTTTAGATAGAGAAGATCGACATATCTGACTACATTAACCCCAGTCGCACTACACAATTTTTTGCCCCAATTTTCTCCCTTACAACAATCTTAGAACGTCCAACGATTGTAACTGATCATTCTGTAGTGTGTAGTGTGTTCCGACTGATCGGGTCCACTCGGCAGAACGTCGGGACCACTCTGATCTAAATCAGGCATATTCAACATGTTGGATTGTCTTGGCCAGTTTATCCCTGCAGTGTGTGGGGTTTTCCCCGACTGGGAAAAAAGGTGCATCTTTTTGTAAATTTTACACATCTGGCAATGAAGTATGTGGAAGAGAGAAAATGCTAAAATTAAAGCTGACATTAAGGAACAAAGGCATAAGGTTTGTGGCCATTTCTTGCAAACATCTATGTAATAATTAATAATTATATTAAACACTGTACATGGTTAAATTTATATATATATTACACAAACATAATTATCACAGTTAACAATTTAAGTCATTTAAGAAAATGTATTTACAAAAGGCACATCAATTTTAATTCAACATTATGTACTGAGGGTTTACAACTTAATTAGACATCCATGTAGGGTCCATGGCGGGTGCTAGTCTGCAGTGAACTGGTGGATGACAGAGGCAATGGTATACTGTAGTGAGCAGTTTGAAACAGAAGTCCCACCATGTGATCCACAGGCCTTTCCCAGCTGAGCACAAACTTCATGCACTTCGTTTCCACAGGCACCTCAGCAGAATCAAGTGTAACCTGTTAAAAGGAATATAAAGTTGTTATTCCTATGTTATCAGTTTTCTACTGCCAAGTCTACAACCGCAGGAAAACAAAGTAAAAGAAACTTAACCTTCTAATCATAACCTTTGATAAATATTCATTGGCGAAATGTGAAGTTAATGAGATTATATGATATATATATATATATATATATATATATATATATAAAACCCTGTCCATGCGGGATGACGCCTCGCTGTTCCTTAGACTCTGTGTTGTGTTTTCTTTAATGGTCGTCGGAAGGACACCTGAGGCAGAAATCAGACACACACGGCGGTAGAGATCGTGGTTCAGACCGTTTATTCGGACCACCCGACAGCGCAGCGGCTTAGCCTTCAGAATTCACAGCAAACACTCACCGTCAGCATAAGACTCATTAACGCAGTTATTTTTCTTAGTTACAGATACAGCATATATTAAAAATGAAGAAACAGACAAAATGATCCAAAACTAACTACTTGGACATCAAAAGTAACATTTGGCTACAGTGGGTAGCTGGCGGTCAGTATTGCTTACCTTCAGAATTCACAGCAAACACTGACAGTTGTACTCATAGACATCAATACGTAGACCCCTCATGGAGCACTGAGTCATACGTAACAGCGTCCACCATCTTCTATGTGGTATCAGGGCGATCGGATTCGGAGCTCCTTAAGTTCTGTGCTATGTGGACTTGTTTCAACTGTTTTACGAAACAAATTGGATTCATTGGCATTACCTTCCACAGGTAAGGATGAAAGATCAGAATTACTTGACTTTGCAGCCAGAAATTCGCTTCTAAACAACCGGAAAATATTTCCTATGTAGCTAAATTGGCCCGAAATAACTGCTGATTGTTAGCGTAGCAGCTAACGTTTTCATACTGTTTTCTAATGAGAGAGAGCTGATGAAAAACCGCTGTTAGAGGAGAAGTTAATTAAAAACCAGAGGATTTAGTGAGGAAAGATCAGTCAGGATCAGAGCTGGAGCTGCTGTTCTTCAGTCTCAGGGTGCGTTCACACTGCAGCCTGAAGTGACTCAATTCCGATTTTTTGGCAATTCCGATTTTTTTGCCGGGGCCGTTCACACTGCCAGTAAATGCGACCTGTATGCGTTCTGCAGTGTGAACAGGCAAACGACCTGAAAGTGTCCCACATGCGCACTAGAGGGCGCAATAGCGTCAGCGTTCTCAGTGTTCTGTCAATTGCCATAAAAAGAAGAAGTGCACAGTGTTTGCGGAAGTAAACATGGAGGCTAACGGTGGAGCTTAGCTTACATTATTGAAGTTGTTGTCCAACCGGAGCAGCATATTAACAACTTAATCCTCATATAGTCCATCATAGTTGTTGTTTTTCTTCCCGCTCGCGTGTATCAGGACGCAGAATAGTGAGATTTGTTGAGAATCAGTGAGGTTCAGTTCGGATGAATGCGACTTAACGTTAGGTCCAGTGACGTGCGGTCAGGGGAGGCCTGTCATCATGGAAAAATAATAATAAAATCATTTATACTGCTATTTTCACCCTGTGGTTTGTACTATAAAGTATCTATTTTTTACTTAGCTTAACCAATTCTGATTAGTTTTTTTTCTTAAAAATCGCTGAATTTTCGCATTTTCACATTCAAATGCTCAGAAGCGAAGCTGGTGAGGCAGCAGCGAGCTGAGCCTCACCTGGGATTGCGCAACCTCTCGCTACCTGCACTGGCTGCCATTCCATGGGAGCAAGTTCGTCCTGTCTGTACGCCGGTAATAAAATGGCTAAAAAACATTTAATATATGGACTGATTTTCCATAATTTCGCTTGTGTATATAATGTACAGTGTTTTTTGTCACCAACTGTGACAAAAACCTCTTCCGATGTCAACATGAAAGATATTTCTACACTTAAACAGTTTCCTAAAGTGGATTTTCAATTGAAGCAGGAGATAATAACTAAAGGAAGACCAACACCGGAGCTGAAAGTTTTGCTTCGAGACAGTTTGATGATTCTCAAACGGAGTAGAAAAGACATGCCGAGGATAGACTTGGCTTTAGATGAACGGATATTTTTGTGCAGAATTAGCGGTGCATGGATTTCATTGATACGTAAAGGTAAGACAGCAATAAGATGTTTTTGTTTAGTTTTTTAATGAAATGTGCGTGTTGTGGGCTACAGTTTATGTTTAAATAATTCAGTAAAGTAGATGCGGTAGCTAATCTACCACAGCAATTATTTATTAATAAAACATTAAGCCTAAAACGTATTAGAACAACAGACTGAATGTTCTGTTCTGTGTGCAAAATTCTTGAATGTTTTTTGGTGTTATATCCTAAAACATGAAGTGGCATTGTTATCAGTTGCTATGGCATCGAGTCTGCGTAGCTTGGCGATTACAGATGCATGGTGTCTAAGTCATAAGTCAGTGTCTCACCAGCAATGAACCTCACCGCACTTCACTGGTTAGGTCGCTTTTGAATCGGATACGTATCGGATATGGGTCACATTCGAAAAAGAATCCGACCTGTGCTGTTCACACTGCCATGAAAAGATCGGATACAGGTCACATTACGTCAAAAAAATCGGAATTGGGTCACTTCAGGCTGCAGTGTGAACGCACCCTCTGTTTCAGCTCAACTTCACCATGTCGGTATTTAGCTATAAAGATGCTACGAGTCAGAGCAAAATATGCTGAAAATGTCTTTGTCTGAATGTGAAAGAAACATATACATATATCGTATATATTTTCTATTACACTTTTGGATAATTTATCTTTTATCCTTGGCTTTAGCCTGTGAACCAGGACGTCTCACAAGTCATTGAGTTCTCCTGGTGTGACCAGCAGACTGAAGCCCTGCCTGTGACCAATGCTCCCAGTTTAATAAATGTTTTATTCTTTGACTTTTTGTGTATTTTAAAATATCTCAATCTGAAGTATTAGTGTATTAATGTAGCTTATGTAATGAAATAAAAATAATTTACTCTGTTAGAATTATTTTCAGTCTTTGCTGTCAATAGCAGAGTTGACATACTGTAATAAATATTTTTTTTCTCTGGAAAAAAGTAAGAAAAATATGTAGTTTAATGTTTGACAATGACTGATTTATAAATCAAAAGTCATTTCTCAATAACGTATAAAAAATAAATACAGGAAAATTATTTGTTTCTTGTCTTGAAATGTTAATGTACATTAAATTATGGAATATTATTATAGCAATTATGGATATATTCTTTAATAAAACACTGTAAAAGTGTGTCTGTTCATCAATTTCAATATAAAAATTATCAGAATAATTTCTATCAAATAAAACGTTGTGCTCTTTACTCAGAAATGCCCCAAAACAATTAAATAATCACATCAAAAGTTAGAAATGCTCTCTTTAGTAATTTATTTGATTGCCAAATATATTAATGTGTGTGAGAAAATGTGTCAATGGCAAGTATTAACTTAAAATACTTTGTAAAACGGCATTTTATAAAGTTCGGTCCATTTACTTGTATTACCTTACTGGAACATATTCCACATTCAATATGGCAGACGCTGTTACGTATCATAGCAACGGGCCGGCCCGCTCCATGAGGGGTCTACGCATTAATGTCTTGGTTGTACTGCCAGCGCACAGTAACAGACGCCAAGTACGGCGCTCTTCAACGGACACACTTTACCAACTTCCACAACCCAAAGAACAAATCCAACATTTTGGTGACATGCGCTGACATATTTAAAGCACTGTACTACATATATAGCTCATCACATTTCTCCAATGAAACGTTAATATCTATCTATCTATCTATCTATCTATCTATCTATCTATCTATCTATCTATCTCTGAGCGTCTTCCTACTCATGGCATAACCGTCAAGTTTTGGACTTGAGACTAGGGGAAATGTCGCTACTGAGCGAGTGGTGAAACTAGCGTTAGTGAGGAGGGGTTAATACAATAATGCATTTTATCTGATGGGTGGCAACCCCAGTCTATACCATAAAAATCTGATTAGGATTAGATCCTAAATACGTTTTATTTCCAAAACAGAAAGGCTACGTAATGTTAGCCAGCTAACAAATTACTATTGCTACCCTAGCATATCAACTAACAGCTAGAAAAAACCAAAACACGTACCTTCGTAGTCACACTGGTATCATTCAGAGAGGAATTTGTCCAGTTTAGATTATGTTGATGAAGAAAAATTGTTTGCAAATAGTGATATATCTTCAAATCGTATTTGTGGCAGCTGCTTTAGAGTCCAGAAACAGCTTTAACTCTACATACAAGATACACTGTATCGAGTCAAAACAGATGTTGTCTGACATCATGTGAAAAGGTTCTGTACTAGGGTATGTTTTGACCTAAACAATGTAATGAAGTAATCTGGCGAATGACTCAAAGCTTCGTGCTAACGTCTAAGTGTCAAATAAACGCAAATAAGTCTGATTAAAATAACAATACTAATGCGTCCGTGTTGATAGCTATAGGGGGGAAAAGATCCATCATAGCAGCCTCAGTAAAATCCTTAGCTCCCCCTTAGCACCTACAGGAAAAAAAAATTCTGGAGCCTTCACTGAGTGGTCACATGACATTTTGGAGGGAAAATGACAAGCAGTGCTCAATTTGGACATTTAGGGGTGTAGTCTCTTAGGGGTGTACTCACTTTTGTTGCCAGTGGTTTAGACATTAATGGCTGTATACAGAGTTATTTTGAGGGAAGAATATACATTTACACTATTATATAAGCTGCACATAGACTACTTTTCATTGTGTCAAAGTGTCATTTTATCTGTATTGTCCCATGAAAAGATACACTTAAATATCTGCAGATGCAATATCTGCAGGTGTACATATGTATGTATATGTATATACATATACATACATATGCACACACATACACACACACACACATATATATATATATATATATATATATATATATATATATATATATATATATATATGCTTCAGCCAGACTATAACAGTTGCATGATTTGACATTTCTCCACAGTATTTCATAAAAAATGTAGTGTATTGAATGAAATAAGCAAAAGTTAATTAAGCTAAAGATGAAGTAAAAGTACAGTTCAGAACTTGGATATTTCCAGGACAATAATTAGCAATTCAAGATGGGTGGCTGAAGGAGATCTTTCCCAACGAAAAATACAGATATCTGGAGTGTTCACTCAAAACTGTTGTCCTATAGGGTTCCTGGTTGCTGTGACCAGAGGTTGTCCCTTTGAGCACTTTCAGGCTCAGATAGGGTCAAAAGGATGACTTCACTAATGAAGTTTGTATGTTTGTGTTTAGTATTCTGAAGTGTTTTGTATCATATCATGCTATGGTGGCAAGGGGACGAGGGTCTACTTGGGGGAAATTAAAAGGTCAAACCTGAAATATGTGTGCACAAAACAAAATTATTTAAACAGCTTCTTATAATGTGATTGGTGTCTTCAACCAAATAATCTCACTTGGAAATAAAATTCCAAGTGAGAAAAAAATAAGGCAGGGATAGTTTTCCTGCAGGAGACTGAACTGATGAATGGAGAACACAAAAAGCTTAAGAGGAATGATTGTAATTAAGTATTCTCTGTGCAGTGGTAATGTCTGGACAAGTCTCATTCCAAAAGACATGTGACATGTGACAAGAAGGATGAATTTGTTTTGACTAAAGGAAGATTTGTCGACAATATGTCAACTGTAAACAAGCCACAAGCTCAGAACTAGCTCTTGCCTCGTTCCTAACTTATAACCAAAAGTTAGGAATAGTGGTAAAATAAGTACATTACCACTATTAATTCTTAAACTTTTTTTTTCATATGCTTTTTTTTTGTTGGTCTCAAAGCCATGGTTCATCTATACTTTGCGCTGCCCTTGCCTAACAAGATGGTGTATCGCTGTCGGTTCGGGGATGTGGGAACTATGTATATAATAGTAAATAAAAATAGAACTGCAAGAAGTAATTAACGGGTTCCAAGCCCATCCCAGGCTTGATCCTCCCCTCTCCGCACATTCTGATCCTATAGCATTCCATCAGCCTGATTTCATTGTGTGTAGACCGAGCGGGAAGTTTTAAGGACAGTGCTTACTCCTTTTAGGTTCTACACAGTGAGTGAAATAAATACTTTTAAAAAATCAGAGTCATCAAGAGATTACTGGAATATTCTCGGATGGTCATGTCTTCCTGTGAAGTCATACTAAGTTTCAAAGTTCCTAGTGGTGGTTCAGTAAAGGTTAACTACCATTTTATACCACACACAGCTTGGTAAAAAAAATATATAAAATCCATATTTCATTAAGAAAATACAAAAATATTCTCATACAAGTTTCCATCTGGGGGCTGCACAGTGGTGAAGTTGGTAGCACTGTTGCCTTGCAGCAAGAAGGTCCTGGGTTCGATCCCAGGCCTGGGGTCTTTCCGGGTACACCCTCGTCCTCCCCCAGTCCAAACCACGACTGTCAGGTTAATTGGTCTCTCTAAATTCTCCCTAGGTGTGAGTCTCTGTGTCTGTCTCTGTATTACCTGGCAACCTGTCCAGGGTGTACCCCACCTCTTGCCCGAAACATTAGCTGGAGATAGGCACCAGCACCCTTCTCAACCCAACTAGGGACAAGAGTGTACAGAAAATTGATGGAAGTTTCCATATGTAATAATATATAGATATTTATCTCCATACCCCTAGACCAGTGGTCCCCAAACTTTTTCCTGTGAGGGCCACATAACTTTTCCCTTCTCCGGTGGGGGGCCAGAGATTGTTGACGGGGGGGGAGGGTGGGGGGTGGGGGGTTCGTTTCTCGATTGATTTTTACCCAGAAAGCACATGGGCAAAACCCATGAGTGAAACGGGGACTAACTAGTATATATTCCATTGAGGGAATGTCACTTTAACATATTAATTTCTCATATGTTAACATAAAGGCTCTTTTTGAAGTATAAGTTGCTACTTACAGGCATTGCTTCGAAGAATTCAACCTGGAATGCGGCGTTCATAACAGACACGTGTGTTCATCTGCTCTGCCGCTAGCAAACAATCGTACTGATTAAATAACATAAAAGTCAAGCAGTTCCCTAAAAAGTCCATCAGATGGCAGCAATCCGCCCCACAGTTTACAGGACACACTTCCTGCTAAAGAGCCCCCTGGTGGTTGAAGAAAAATCCACATATAAACCGGAAAATACAATAATTGAAAAAAAAATCCGAATGCTCTCTGGTATTGTTCAGGGGGCCAGACCAAATGTGAAGGCGGGCCGGATCCGGCCCGCGGGCCGTAGTTTGGGGACCCCTGCCCTAGACTGAAAGTTTTCTCAATAGAAAATTGCTAAATACCATTTTATGACACAGAGCCAGGTTAATAAATTTGCAGACATTTCATAATCCACAACAAAATTGCCAAAAATATTCTCTAATAGAATAGTCTACTTTTGGAATCATATTAGTGTATTTCAATGTCACTAGTTCCAATGGTATTTTAGTACAAAAAAAATTTATCTGTCATTTTGTACCACACTGGGCCAAAACATATCTCTGAATATGTCTTGGCCCAGCTAAAATCCAATAATCATTAAAAATTCAAACTTTAACAAAAAAATTCCCCTAATTTTCTCACACCACCATGTCTATGAACGGAATAATATTTGTACTTCATGAAATCTCTATACTTAAATAATTGTTCACTTTTATTGTACAACATTAGCAATACTGACCTACACTGTGTGCACAATTATTACGCAAGTTATAGTTTTGAGAATTCATTTTATTTTTGAACAACTCCAGAAGTCTTGGTCAATCCAAAATGTTAAGAACCTCTTATACCTGAATATTTAAGAAAGTAACAGTGAGATTTTGGCTTTCTTAGGACAGTGTTATTGGGCCACTATTAGTGTGCAGAATTATTATGCAACGTAGAACTCAAAATTGATAAACATTTCTGACATTTGAAAAATAAATCAGTGACCATTATAAACACCCTTATTTTCATTAACAGTTATAAGCCTTCCATTAATGGGGTCTATCAATTTCTTGATCTGTTGACAATATTTTTGTGCAGCAGCAATCACAGCCTCCCAGACACTGCTCAGAGATGTGAACTGTTTTCCTTCACCATAAATCTCCTGTTTATGAAGGGCCCACAAGTTCTCAATGGGGTTTAAGTCTGGTATGGAAGGGTGCCAGTTCATTATTCTTTTGTCTTTAAGGCTTTTACTGTGTGATGGCAAGCCACACAGGGTGAGATCCACATTTCATTAATAGTTACTTTTCACTTTAGTTTGTTTTGTAAGTTTAAGTATT
>NW_006800685.1:113724-115220 GCF_000485575.1 Poecilia formosa | reverse complement strand
CCCCAACCACAACCCCAGCGGCTCCAACCACAACAACTGAAGCACCAACAACAACAACAGGTGCTCCAACCACAACCACAGCGGCTCCAACCACAACAACTGAAGCACCAACAACAACAACAGGTGCTCCAACCACAACCACAGCGGCTCCAACTACAACCACAGCAGCTCCAACCACAACCACAGCTACTCCAACCACAACCACAGCAGCTCCAACCACAACCACAGCTGCTCCAACCACAACCACAGCTGCTCCAACCACAACCACAGCTGATCCAACCACAACCACAGCTGCTGCAACTACCACCACTGCAGCTCCAACTACAACGACAGCGGCTCCAACAACAATGACAATTGCTCCAACGACAACCCCAGCGACTCCAACTACAACAACTGAATCACCAACCACAACAACAGCAGCTCCAACCACTACCACAGCTGCTTCAACAACAACCACAGTGGCTCCAACTACCACCACTGCAGCTCCAACTACAATCACAGCGGCTCCAACTACGACCACAGCAGCTCCAATAATGACAGTGGCTCCAACAACAACCACAGCGGCTCCAACAACAACCACAGTTGCTCCATCAACAACCACAGTGGCTCCAACTACAACAACTGAAGCAACAACCACAACCACAGCGGCTTCAACTACAACCACAGCGGCTTCAACAACAACCACAGCGGCTCAAACTACAACCACAAAGGCTCCAACTACAACCGCAGTGGCTCCAACTACAACCACAAAGGCTCCAACTACAACCGCAGCAGCTCCAACTACAACCACAGCAGCACCAACAACAACGACAACAGCTCCAACCACAACCACAGCGGGTCCGACCACAACAACTGAAGCACCAACAACAACAACAGGTGCTCCAACCACAACCACAGCGGCTCCAACTACAACCACAGCAGCTCCAACCACAACCACAGCTGCTCCAACCACAACCACAGCTGCTCCAACCACAACCACAGCTGATCCAACCACAACCACAGCGGCTGCAACTACCACCACTGCAGCTCCAACTACAACGACAGCGGCTCCAACAACAACGACAGTGGCTCCAACGACAACCACAGTGACTCCAACTACAACAACTGAAGCACCAACCACAACAACAGCAGCTCCAACCACAACCACAGCGGCTCCAACCACAACAACAGCTGCTCCAACCACAACCACAGCTGCTCCAACCACAACCACAGCTGCTCCAACCACAACCACAGCGGCTCCAACCACCACCACAGCGGCTGCAACTACCACCACTGCAGCTCCAACTACGACAGCGGCTCCAACAACGACAGTGGCTCCAACGACAACCACAGCGACTCCAACTACAACAACTGAAGCACCAACCACAACAACAGCAGCTCCCACCACAACCACAGCGGCTCCAACCACAACAACAGCTGCTCCAACCACAACCACAGCTGCTCCAACCACAACCACAGCTGCTCCAACCACAACCACAGCAGCTCCAACCACAACC
>NW_006800685.1:112140-113412 GCF_000485575.1 Poecilia formosa | reverse complement strand
ACAGCGGGTCCAACCACAACAACTGAAGCACCAACAACAACCACAGCAGCTCCAACAACAGCTACTGCAGCTCCATCTACAACCACAGTGTCTCACACAACTACCACAGTCGCTCCAACCACAACCACAGCGGCTCCAACAACAACAGGGTCTCCTACAACAACCACAGCAGCTCCAACTACCACCACTGCAGCTCCAACAATAACCACAGAAACTCCAACAACCACCGCCGCTTCAACTACAACCACATCAGCTCCAACCACAACCTTAACAGCTCCAACCACAGCCACAGAAGTTCTGACCACTACTACTACCGGAATACCAATCATAACCACTACAGGACATCCAACCACATCCATCACAGGAGCTATAATCACAACCACAACAGCAGGAACTACAACCGCTACAGGAACTCCAACCACAACCACTTCAGCTCCAACCACAATCACCACAGTGGTTCCAACCACTACCATGTCAGCTTCAATAACAACTACTACAGCAGCTCCAACTACAACAACTGATCTTCCAACAATGACTACAAAGGCTCCAACCATAACCACAGATGGTCTGACAACGATCACAACTTCTCCAATTAAAACCACAGAAGCTGCAACTCCAACAACAACCACACCAGCTCCAACCACAATCAATACAGGGGTTCCAACCACTACCATACCAGTTCAAACCACAACCACATCAGCTCCAACTAAAACCACATCAGCTCCATCCACCACAGGATCTTCAACCATAACCACTACAAGAGCTCAAACCACAATGTCAGCTTCAACAACAACTACTACAGCAGCTCCAACTACAACAACTGATGTTCTAATAACGACCACAAAGGCTCCTACCTCATCCACCGCAGCTCCAACCACAATCACAGATGGTCTGACAACGATCACAACTTCTCCAATTAAAACCACAGCAGCTCCAACTACAACAACTGAAGTTCCAACAACGACCACAAAGGCTCCTACCTCAACCACTGGAGCTCCAACCACAATCACAGAAGATCTGACCACTTCTAATACAGAAGTACCAACCACCATCACACCAGCTCCAACCACATCCACCACAGGAGCTGTAATCACAACCACACCAGCAGGGACTACAACCATGACAGGAGCTCCAACCACAACCACATTAGAGGCTCCAACCACAATCACAGATGGTCTGACAACGATCACAACTTCTCCAATTAAAACCACAGCAGCTCCAACTACAACAACTGAAGTTCCAACAACGACCACAAAGGCTCCTACCTCAACC
>NW_006800685.1:99087-110656 GCF_000485575.1 Poecilia formosa | reverse complement strand
GGAGGAGTTACAATCACAACCACACCAGCAGGGACTACAACCATGACAGGAAGTTCACCCACAACCGCATCAGCAGCTCCAACCACAACCACTGAAGATCCATCCATAACCACGCCAGCTCCAACTACAACCAGGCTAGTTCACACAACAACCACAGGAGCCCCAGCTCCCACAACTTCAGCTCCGACCACAATCACCACAGTGGTTCCAACCACTACCATGTCAGCTTCAACAACAACTACTGAAGTTCCAACAACAACCACAAAGGCTCCTACCTCAACCACTGGAGCTCCAACCACAACCACAGAAGATCTGACCACTTCTACTACAGGAGTACCAACCACAATCACACCACCTCCAACCACATCCACACCAGCAGGAACTACAGCCACGACACCAGGTCCAACCACTACCACATCAGAGGATCCAACCACAATTACTGTAGATCCAACCAGAACTACGCCAACTCCAACTACAACCATGTTAGTTCAAACAACAACCACAGGAGCTCCAACAAAAACCACAGGAGTTCCAAATACAACTGCAGCCCCAACCATAACAACTACTGGAGCTCCAACCACAACCATGCAAGCTTCAACAACAACCATTACAGCAGCTCCAACCACAACCACTACAAGAGCTCCAACCACAATCACCACAGGGGTTCCGACCACAACCATACCAGTTCAAACCACAAACACTACAATTCCAACCAGAACTACACCAGTTTCAACAGGAACTCCAACCATGACCACTACAAGAGGTCAAACCACAACCATGCCAGCTTCAACAACAACCACTACATCAGCTCCAACCACAACCACCACAACTCCAGGCACTACTACTACAGGGTCACAAACCACAACCACATCACAAGCTACAACCATAACCACCACAACTCCTACAACAACCACAGCAGCTCCATCAAAAACTACTGCTGTTCCAATGACGACAGCAGTTGGCCAAGTGACAACTACACAACCTACAAGTATGTTACAAATAGATACAATTTAATAGCACATGCACTCTCATTAGAATAACTGTGCAATAATTTGCCAAATTGTGCATTTGTTGTTCTTGTCTTAATTATCAAGGTGCGTGTGCTTCAAACCCATGTCTCAGTGGAAGCACATGTCAAGATCGTGGTAACGGGTCTCACTTGTGCTTGTGTCTTCCGGGAGATGTTTATCTACAAGGCTGTCAAAAGGGTAAGTGTCTGAATGTAAAATGCATTGCTTCTCATAATGTATTCATTAGAGGCAATGTGTTGCTTCTCATAAAGCAATACATTTTTTCACAATGTCACCATAAATACCTATGGTACTTCCAAACTTAATTCAATGAAGAGACTAATCTAAAATCAAACTAGATAGTCTTGATATAATGCAGTTGATGGGGGGCTCTATTCATGAAACTTGTATATTTTTTGTGCATCTTCAGTTTCAGTTTCTTCACTCACACAATTTAATAAATTCCACGGTGAACTTACAACATACTGTTTTACCAGATAATACAGATCAGAGATCGACACAGATCATAACTACAAGGTTAGTGTGAGTGGATCAGGTCTCCAAAGAAGCTATTTAAAGCTTATAGAGGGAGCCTATTAGCATAAAGTTTAAAGCAGAGTTAAACTTTAGAAGAGTGATCCCTGCACTTGCGAATCACTTACAGTGTATGGGACACGCAAATTTTTGACTTTTGAAAAATCCTGATCATTACAGTTGTCATAATGATGACATTTTTAAAATAAAATTGTGTAAAATGTATCAATATACCCAAGCAATAAAAAAAGTAATATTTTAAATGAAAAAGCCATAGTAAGAGAAACCAAACAGAAATAACAGGCAGAGGGATGATCATTGCACATTGCTCGCACTCTGTGCCTCTCCTTTCCTCCTCTCCTCACACTTGCTGCTGTTTGACAGGGATCAGAGAAGCTGTAACTGCACTTGGCAGTCCCTGAAAGTAATGAGATGAAATTTTGAAATTATTTTACTGTTGTAGACAAAGAAAAACATAGCAAAGCATTGTTTTACCTGTGGTTTTTCTGCTTTGAACAATGAAAACATGAAAAATTATAAATACAAAAGCAGCAAAGACATGGGATATGATTCCATATTCAACCTGTTACATGTGTCCTGCTTCCTTCTGCAGTCCCAGATGAGATCAAGTGATCCTCAAAATTATGACTTTGAAACTCCAAATTAAAACTGACAACTGAAATCAATCTTAAAAAAATTATAAATGTCAAAATTATGACTTTTGTCTTTCCCATCTCAAAAAATGTACATTATTTTATTCCCCCCCAAGTAAGCTTTCTGAAGAAACTACTTTAATGTGCATCTTGTAGCCTATTGTTCCATGATTTAACAAAATTTGAAGCAGACCCACCACCAAATTCAGTGTTTTAGGTTTTGTGTGTATAAAAGTGACGTAAACCCTCCAACCACGAGTCTTTTTTAAGCCTAGAGTGCAGGGTTCTTTATTTGTTTTAAACAAACTGCGCTAAACTGGCAATTTGTGTAGTAGTTTGTCTTGGACTATGTTTAAATAAAGAGGTAATACTGTAATTCTTTCTTAAAGCATTTTTATTGTCCCTGAGTTACTGGGCAGTGGAATTACCAGATTAACAGAATGACTTAACTGGGTTTTTATATGTATTTATTTGATAATTGAGATGTAGTAGTAAACTCCCATTTGAACATTTTTATTTGTGTTTGTGGAATTTTTGGGGAACTTTCTAACTATAATTTTGTCTTTCCAAATAGCCAAGGTTTTCCCTGCTCTGGTGGCCTTGGTGGAAAAATATCATCCTGAAATGGCCGACAAAACATCACAAAAATTTAAAGAGATTGCAGACAAAATTATTAATGCGGTAAGCACTAATTTTTCTTTTCCTATATTGTATTTTGTTCCGAATGCCAGAATTATATGCTACTGTTCTCACCTGTGCTTTATTTATTAAAAGGCATTTTGTTCTATGTGCCCAAATACTGCCTAAGCAGAACACTGTTCACTAAAATACTATTTTTAATACACAGGTTGACAAAGAGTTCAAAAATAAACATGGATTCATTTTAGCAATAGTCTTGGAGCTCCGGTAAGTTTCAGTGTTAAATCTGTGTTTTTTGGACAGTAGTAAATGCCTACAGTATGACAAAGACTTACCGGTATTCTCCTCCATATTTTCTTTTCAGGGAAATACAATCAGTACAAAGGTCAAACACAGGCAACGTTGAAGCTTCAGTTGAAACCATCTATGAAGCAACGTCTGACATCACACAAGAAATTGTAATAGAAACATTGAAAACAAATATCACCTGTGAAAACTGTCCACTGCCAGCAAACGTTACATGTGAGTCTAATTTAAATATGTACTTTTAAGGATTCTCGGGTCTAGTTTACCTTTCTCTTTTACAGTACATTCATTACACTTATCTTTCAGAATATAGGTTATATTAATCAGAAAGCTGTGGTGTTCAGACTGGTTCCCATTTGTGTTGGCAGCTTGATTTCCTCTTTTTCTTCTATTATTTCTTCTTCTATTATAAGTTTTGTGTTTGGACTTTTATTATTATTATTATTATTATTAAGACACACTTTTCAAAACATTTTAACAGACATGGCACCTCTTCACACACAAAACATACACATAATGTTGGTCATGATTCCTGTCAAGACTTTAAGTCTGAAAGAATCTCTGAAGAATTTAGATGTCAGTGATGTTCTTGATTTTAGTTGCTTATGTCATGAAATTTGCTGATCCCATCAAACTTCTTTTCTGTTCCTTTTAAAGTGAAAGACCTTTGTGGTTCCGATCCATGTGACAAAGCAACCTCAAATTGCAAACCTACAGAGGGCAGTTTTGAATGCACATGTTTAGATGGTTATATTAAAACAAACTACAGTGAAAGATTATGCATGGGTAAGTATATTTAACAATCAAGAGAGTTGAAATATTTCATTGTGCACTGATTATAGTGTAACTTTCTGTACTTTAGCATGTCCCTCTGGTTACAAAGCTGAGAACAACAAATGTAAACCGTAAGTGCATCGATCTGACTGTACGACTTTATGGTTTTCTGCAAGTACATCAGTTTCAAGTTAAGCAATTTCTTTTCTTTTTTTTCAGATGTGGCTTTGGTCGTTCTGGCATAAACTGCAAGGATGGTAAGTATACAGTCGTGAAAATCAAAGCATGTACATCAAGACGTTTATTGTTATGTTTGTAAGAGTTTTGGGGGGGGCTTGTATTTAGTATATTATTTTATATTGCAAAATATTATATTAACTTTGTTCTTGGAAACCAAGGACAAAGAGTTATACATTGATTATTCCATTGTCTGTTGAGCTGACAGCAGCAGAACATTTTTCAGGTGTGTCTGACTTTAGCAAAGCAGTGCTGGATGGTGCTATGATCCATATGAAAATCTGCTATTTCAGGATGTTTTTTAGACAAATACTTTAAAACTCAGAGGCAAAAGTCCTCATTGCAGTCACTGGTTCAAATGTTGGCCTTGGGCCATTTGCTGCTGTAACTGTCTGTAGGTGCATAGGAATTATAAAGTCCAACAGCACTACCAAAGTCTTTGCATAGAAAATGATCAAAGGAATGTTAACACAAAACAACATTGACTAAATAACTATTACATTTTTTTATGTTAATTTATTTTATTTTTTTTTATCAAAGTAAAAGTTTTTGCTGTAAAGCCTACAGCAAAACTTTTAAATCCACTTTTTCAAAGTTTTAATGCAAAATGTTCTCTAAAATGTTATGTGATCCTGTTGTTTCAAGATCATAAAAAAGCTGAGACTAATTAGTGACTCTGTTTTTTCGTAGAGTCGAAGTTGATCCTTGTGATCGTCTCGCCTATTCTTGCATGCCTGCTAGTTCTCGCATTGATCGCTCTGCCACTGGTCGTAAGAACGTAAGTTAGAACCCTGTTCATTTATCACCTTCTTGACTTTTTATAATTACCTCTGTCTTATTTGTTTGTTTTTTCTAAAAATGCATTTACAAATTAATTACTGCTGCCTGTAGAAATCTATCTATAAGCCCAACACAGTAGGACAGACACAGTTTCAGTACTCTTCTGTTTTTCAGATTCAAGAGAAAAATGTCCAAGGGCAAAGAAAACAAAGAAAAAGACGTTTGGAAACCGTACACTATCCCTTCCTTAGGCAAGGCTCCACCATCCTGCAGTAGCAGAAGTAGCTTTTTCGCCTATGTCAATGAGCCAGAAAACATCCTGACAAATTCTGGTGTCCCACGAATCCCACGCGCCAAACTCAGCAGAAGCTGGCCCGGCAAGATCAACACGGAGATTTCTCCGAGTAACAGCCAACAAAGCTCGACTCCTTCAAGGAGGAACTCTGTGAGTACACCTCTGCACAAGACATAGCAAAGACAAACATCTGTGAATTATTAACTCACAAATTCTCATCCCTTCTCATGTCCTGCAGCAATTCAGCAAAAACCAAAATGACATGTTTTTATTCTTCCCAGATTGGACCGGACAACATCCCCTACAGGAACGTCCTAACTATAAAAAACCCTTACACCCAGAATGAAGCCACAGACTACACCAGACTCTAATTAAGGAGAAGGAAGTTGGATCTCTTTAGGATTTCCTATAGCGGTATTTATCCCAAGATACTGCATTACGTTGGAACTCCCTCAATGTAAAATATGTAAACAAGAGCGTATCAACAGAGACGTGCAATTAATGTGATAGATATTGTATCCTGTGTTCCTTTACTACTTTTAGCTTGTATTATGTGAATTCTAGTCAGGTCTGTTAAAAACTGTCATAAACCAGTCTGGCTTTCATCATCAAAATCATAAAGTTTGGTTTATAATTCCTGCATTTTAATCACCCAGCCTCTCAGTTCTCTGTGTTAAATGCACTATTTATTCTCTGTTTTTTTCTGACTGAGCAAAAAGTCACCTGATAATTTCTTGCCCAGAAATTATTTTTTTTGTTAATCTATGAATTTACTAGAGTTGTTTTCTGTAAGTATTTCAGGTTTACTTTGTGCCTCAGTTTTATGTTTATCTAAGTTTTTGAATGTAAGCTCAACTGGAGATTTCTTTAAATCTGTTAATGTGTTTCAGTAAAATCATCACAACTCCAATAGTTTGAGATATTTATCAATGTTTGCATATTTTTTCTTATTTTTCTTGGTCTAGTTACAAACCAGTTATACATAACATTTGATTGCTGACTTTGGTGTATTATAGCTAACTGCTAATGGCACACTGAATGAGTGCATGCGTGTATGGATAAATGAGATGAGAACAAAGATTCTGTTGTAAAGCACTTTAAGTAGTCTAGTTGGCTAAAATGGTGCAATATAAGTACAATATATTTAACTTTTCCTTTATCTAAATGTGTTAAACTTGTTATATTGTAATAACTTAATTTGACCATTAAAGGGCTCCAAACTTGAAGTTTTACATAAATTATGTATTTATCATCTCACAGAATAAAAATGAATGCCATTAAAGATTGTGGTAATGTGATATTTATTCTTTAAATATTAAAAGAATAACCATATTTCAGAGCACATTAGTCGGTTTAGGGATCATCAACAAAATCCAATCGGTCGAAATATAAAGTCCACCAAAAGTCAATACCTTCCTGAGATTTTCATTGATCCCTTCTTTTATATTCATATTTGTATGTTAAAATCCTGAATTGTGTTGCTATGCTGGACTATTGAGATCCACTAATTTCTATTAATTTTAGTTCAGTTCTTTTGTTATGCTATGTTTTTATGGATACATAATTGATCATATTTTCCAGCAGCTTTTTATGTGGCTAAAGTTCCAGACTTGACTAATGAAAGCCTTTATTTCTATGACATCAAGTTGTATGCCCAGTTCCAGCCTCTTTGAGCTTTATTTCATTTCATTACCTCTTAAACATACCTGGAGTGTTGCCTTGATTCTTTCATGCATGTTTGAGGAATCCTTGAACCTCCCATGGCAACCATTCAGGGGTGCCTTGCTCACATAACGCAGCATCCAGTTACTCAAGCTCCTCCTTGGACTTGCTGTCTCCAGCAGAGCTGCTGCCTGACAGAGGCGTTCCCACTCAGCTCCAGCAGAGTACCACCTGCAGCAATTAACAGACAAAAGAGAAAGTAGGAGCTTCTTAAGTTCAAGGCATCAAATTGCAAAGTCAGTTTTCTTTTAAGTTTTTTTATATGTAGCATTTTTACAACAACTGAAGGTAATATAGTTGGTTGGTTGTGCCATAAAATGGCAGCATGATTCTACCTCTGTACTTTACTCCAGCAATCACATGAAGCCTGTGTATCCCTCCTCCAACATAGACACAGCAGCTGATCAATCCAGATTGCTTATAATTAACATTATGTCAGCTCTCTGGCTTTGTTATTGCAGACCATGGCTGTGATGTATATAATGCGTCAGTTCCACACTGTGAAACTTACCAGAAACCGCCTGCACTGTAAACAACCATCATCCACTGCATTCCTAAAATTACAGGCAGGCTGCAATTCTAAAACGGCGCAGAAAATCAACGTCATCTTTCACAACTTCTTCTTTTCGCTGATTAACCCGGTAGAAATTGTAGCTGCAAATCTGTAAACCAGATTTGAATGGAGCGGAATGAATAGCACAGGAAGGCAGGCCTGTAAACAATAAGTGCACTGCACAGTGTCAATATGAATACTGAGCACTAGGGGGCGCTTCTTTAATGAAGAATGGAATTAGACTGCAGGTTTGTCTTTATTTCACCCCAACTGTTCATTACAATAATTATATATCAGCCCCGCCTCACCTGATCTTTATTTACATCAATTAAAACTGATTTTACAAATTTAAAAACCAAAAACAAACAAACTAAACTAAACATGCAAGACAACATGGCAGAATACATTTCAGTTGAACAGAGGCTTAACTGTTATAACTGTCACATTCAATTCACAGCATGAAAACTGCTTAAAATTTGTAAAAATTTAGTAATTTTTCTCATAAGATATTTGACTCAGAAACAATTATTTTATTTTCCTTTAGTTCTTGTGCATCATTATGCACAAAAGGTGAATTATTAAATAGTGTATAGTTACTACCCAAGAGCACTTCCCTGTGGTACTCCAGAGATCAGTTCTTTCATCAGAATAACAACCATTGAAAAAAAAAACTATTTTATGCTGAACAATTCTACACCCGGTGGATTATCTGTACAAGAAAGCCTAAATGTAATAAGAGATTTACAGTCTTAACAATGAGATTAAAATTACCTTTTGAAAATATCAGTCTTAAAGTGATTAACGACATACTGTCTGAACCATCTCAATCAAAGGTTACATTAAATGCGTTCATTGCAGCAAGACCCCCTAATAATAAAACATTTGAAACTCAAAAGCCAGCAATCCAACCTTTATTGTTCCCGAATTAAAAATGCTGTCAAAAAGAAGATTAGCAGATCATGTCTGATTTCTGGCTTTTTGTTTAAAATATTTAACACAAGGCAACACAAATAGAAAAATTACTTTCCAAACTACTGCAATCATATTATAAATTATTTTACTTATATACAGCACAGATTGAAAGAAACAGAATATCTTCATATTTTATTATTTGGATACAATTTCGGCTCGTCTCATTCACCAAAAACTTAGTTAAACCTGAAACTGAGACTCGAATTAAACCTGAAAAACAACTCTCGTAAATTCAAAAATGAACAAAACAAATATTTGAGCAAGAGCTCTTCTCTTAGCTTTTGTTCAGTGAAAATAAAAATAAAAAGGATTATGTATTTAAGTTCAATTAACATACAGAACTGAAAGATTGGGTGACTAAGATTGTAATTATAAACCAAACTTCATGAAAGGCAAACTGATTGATGACAAGAGCAGAGTATAAGTCACTCAGTCGCAGCTAAAAGTATTAAGGAACACATGATACAACAATATCTGCTACATTACATTGCACATCTTAGCTGAAACGCTTCTGTTTACATCTTTTACATCAAAAGGGTTCCAATAAATTACAGTGTTTTGGGAAAAACACCACTATAGGAACCCCTATAGGCGATTCAGCTTCCTTCTTCCCTCTGGTCTCGGATCCGGGCGTAAGGTTTAGTGTCTCAGTTCTTCTTGAGCTAACTCCGGGAGAATGACACCAAGTCAACTTGGTTGTCATCAAATGGCTGCAGCAGAGAAGAAAAGACATCCGAATTTGTGAGTAAACAAAACACAAATGTTCATCTTCACGTCATCTATACCCACTGAGTTCTGCTCGTTGTTCTGCTGAGTCATCTCCAGGTTGTCCCAGTTGTTGATGGTGTTGGCCCGTGGGATTCGTGGGACCCCAGAATTTGTTAGGCTGCTTATTGGCTCTTTGAGCCAGGTGTAATAGCCATTGCTGTTGCTGGACAGTGGGTGTTTGGCAAGAGAAGGGATTTGGAACGGCCTCCTAATGTCTTCCTGTTTGGTCCTGGATAATTTGGTCCTCTTGAATCTGAGAAAAAGAATAAGTTATGCAACTGTGTCTCTCCTACTTTATTTAGCTTAAGGTTTGATTTCTATAACTTTCTCTAACTGATTTGTAAAACCACCCAACTTTAAATGGCCTTGCATATATTAAATAGTTCTCAGTCTAATACCAAAGTATGAATGCAGTTTTATAAAAAGGACAAAGGTGATTATAAAAGCAACTAAGGTGATAAATGAGCAGGATTCAAACTTACTTGTTTACTACCACTAGCAGAGCGATCGCCGTGACGACCAGCAGGAATCCGAGGACAGAGCAAACAATCACGACGATAAACAACCGTTCTGACAAACAACCGAGAAGCAGTCAGTAAAAAAAGCTGGGGCTCAGCCTTTTTATGACAGAATCACGTAGCATTTTGCAAAATTTAACATTTTGATTTAAAAGATTTTATCTTAACCTTAAAAACTCACTTGGAAAAAGAAAAAATATATATTTCTTTTTCAGTGAATGTTTTATGTGTTAATACTGACTTGATAACTTTTTAAAATAAGAAGTTTGTATTGTTAGTGGCCTTTGGGTGTCAAACTAACAGAAATAATTTCATTTGCACGTCGTTGGTTGTATCTTACAAATTTTGGGAAAGATTTTTAAACAATTTCACAAAAGAAACATGCTGAAATTATCTGAAAATTTCTCACAGTGGAAATTTTTTGTGTGGAAAATATGACACACCAGCCAAGGGCAGCTCCGCAAAAGTCAGTTGAATTAGAAAAATTGTCTGGATGCCATAAAATTTGAAATTATGTTGCGTGCTATAGCAGGTTAGCGAGGACAAAAAGCTCCAGATTGAACCTAAATTACAGCACTACCTCATATTTTTTTTAATTAAAACGTTAGAAAGCAATTGCCTCAAAATTGCTTTTCTGTTGCGATCAGTGGAGAGCATATGAAGAATTAATTTGGTGTTTTGAGTGAGCTACAACTTCTTTGCAAACAATTCGATAATCTGACAGTCCATCTCAAAATTTAGATGATATACTAAGTCTTAACTCTTGTCCACAGAAAAACTAAAAGCAAATATAAAATGTATCATCTTTATGTACATGCTTTGATTTTCACTGCTGGATACTCACCATCCTGGCAATTCAAGCCAGTACGACCAAACTCACATCTGAAAAGAAGAAATTGTTTAACTTGAAACTGTTGTACTTGCAGAAAACCGTAAAGTCGTACAGTCAGATCGATGCACTTACGGTTTACATTTGTTGTTCTCAGCTTTGTAACCAGAGGGACATGCTAAAGTACAGAAAGTTACACTATAATCAGTGCACAATGAAATATTTCAACTCTCTTGATTGTTAAATATACTTACCCTTGCATAATCTTTCACTGTAGTTTGTTTTAATATAACCATCTAAACATGTGCATTCGAAACTGCCCTCTGTAGGTTTGCACTTTGAGGTTGTTTTGTCACATGGATCGGAATCACAAAGGTCTTTCACTTTAAAAGGAACAGAAAAGAAGTTTGATAGGATCAGCAAATTTCATGACATAAGCAACTAAAATCAAGAACATCACTGACATCTAAATTCCTCAGAGATTCTTTCAGACTTAAAGTCTTGACAGGAATTGTGACATTTGATACCACCATCTTTTGCTCACGAAGAGGTGGCATTCTTGCTTAAAATGTCAAAAATAAGTGTAGTTAAAAAAAATTTAGACAAAATTAAACAATAGTAGAAGAGGAAGAAATCAAGCTGCCAAGCGTATTAAATTATTGTGTTTGTGAAGTAGTTGAATTACTTGTAGGCCCTATAGTTGTTGTTGTTTGGCCTCCTGCTACTGTAGTTGTCATTGGAGCTGCTGGAGTTATTGAAGCTGCTGTAGTTGTTGGAGCTGCTGTAGTTGTAGTTGTTGTATTTGTTGTTGGAGTTGCTGTAGTTGTTGGAGTTGTATTTGTTGTTGGAGCTGCTGTAGTTATTGGAGTTGCTGTAGTTGTAGTTGTTGGAGTTGTTGTATTTGTTGTTGGAGTTGCTGTAGTTGTTGGAGTTGCTGTAGTTGTTGTTGGTGCTGTAGTTGTTGTTGGAGTTGCTGTAG
>NW_006800685.1:0-98724 GCF_000485575.1 Poecilia formosa | reverse complement strand
ATTTTTTGGTACATGGTATAATGTATTTCTTTTAATTTGGGTTTCTGCATTTCTGTAGACATTAGCTGTACTTGCTTGCGCATAACAAATGTACTTGCTTGTGCATTAAACCAATAAATGCCAGACTAAAAGCAATAAAAAACTATTTTTTATTTGCTTTTGATGTTTGAAGTAAAGGTTGTTTGGATTTTTTTAATTTCTTGCAGCTTGAGGCGCTCATTTAAAAATAATATATCATGGTTGCTCCTTTTATGTCCTAAGGGCTAGTTTCAGTTACAAGATCTATAAAAGGAAATAAATATTTCCTAAAAGTTATAATCTGTTAAAATATTCACCTGCCTTACTTGTAATTCTTTGCAGACTGCATCTAACTAGTACACAAATAATCTGTTCCTACTCAACAACTTTTGAACAAGTTAAAGATAATATCTAAAAACGTAGCCACTTACCAACAGAAATCAAAAGGATGACAGTCATGATCAGTGTTTTAGCCATTGCAAAAAATAAAAATTAATAAATGGAAGGACAAAATCCCACAAAAAGACTGAAAGCAGTGTGAACTATGTGTGCACAACACCTGAGAGCCTGAAAATGTAAGATGAATGTGAAATCAATCCTGAAGAGGAACTTATAAACCGTAATGTCTCTTCCTAGGGCGTTGCTAAGCACTAAATGGGTTACCAAAAAAACAGAGAGCATGGTTTGTTTGTTTTGTTGGGGGGATGGTTCGATATACCCATATGAAATCATAAACTGTATCTGCCATATATTTCAGGAAGTGTCACAGATTAAGGATATGGGTCAAAATACTATCAACAAAATGAAATATGTAAAAAGGAAGTTTGTTGTGATAAAAAAAAACTAATCTTAAATCAATCCAGAGTTTTACATTTGGGTCATATTCATATCAAAGTGTATGGAAATAAAAAATATGCATAAAACAGGGTAAACATTTTATCACTATTTTGGTACATTTTCTTTAAAAAAAATGAATACAGTTTTTATTATTTGTAAATTTGACCTCATGTGGTTTAAAAAATGTTACATTAAATCAGAAACAGTTGTGTTTTTTAAAGACTTATAACTGAGGCAGGTGAAGGAGAAAGTAAGGTATGGTTCTACTTCCAGACCCAGATATAAATGGGACCAGTTGGTGTAGAATAGAATAGAAATATTCACAGGTCAATTCTGGTGTGACATCAGCAAAGTGGCAGGTAATTGAGGCATGTAGATTCACACAAAGATGTAAAAAAAAGAAGTTATATTAAAAAATTAATTTAAATTGTTCAGACATGTTTTTATGCCCAGTAGCTCTTTACTAAATGGTACATTTCTCTACAATATTTTTGAAAATTTTAATTAAGTGCTTTCTAAACACACCAAAGTAGTGCAGAAAGGTGTCAAATGTTCCTGTGCAGAATAAATATCTTTATACTAAAGCTTGTCATGCAAATATTTATCCCTCACTGATTTCCCTTGAAGTTGCAAAGACTTTTGAGGATGGTGTACAGCCAAATCCAAAAAGGCGATATGATTATTAAAAATGGGCCACCTTTGACTTTAAGAGGACAAATTTGTTTTTCATGCTGTTTCACTTCTTTTCTCATGAATATCTCTGCTTTTGACTTTATAGGTCACAGAAATATGTTAATAATAAACAAGAGGAAGAAATGTTACACTCCCTGTCAGTTGTTTATTGTTTTTACAACTTCCCCACATGTAATCTGTTAACATGGAAATAAGCTTGATTTATTTGCTAACCTCCATAGGAAATAATGAAGTTGACTTTTGATCGTTGTCTGAGTCAGGGAATGGCTAAAAGGAAATTCCGCCAAATCTTTTGCTACTTTGAACATCCTTAATGTGTTCTAGTTTTAAAATGCCAAACTCAGACTCTTTACACTCAAACTAGATTATCCTACACAGATATTATTTGTGAAATCTTCATTACAAAGCCAAGAAAATTCCACTTTGGTTTAGGCACCTTTTTTAAGAGTTAGACATGTAATCCTTGCAGCACTTCTCTCAATAACTGGAGCAGACTCCCACATTTTAACATTTTTGTCTATTTAGATGGCTTTAAATTAACAATGTCACATGGTGTTAACATTGAATTTAGTTATACCTCTGGTCATTGCCATGTTTTTCCTTCAGCACTGTGTCTCTTGATATTTATGAATCACCCAGCTCTCAACACAGAAGCAATTTAAAAATCTAGATCTATAAATATCATTCATTAAGCTGATGTTTTGAAAATCTATTTTTGGCGTGCAGAGTGAGATTTGACTTCGTGCTGAACTCCTAAACCCAGGATTCCAACATTTTGCTGACACCTACCGTTATTTTAGAGAACTACAAGCTTACAAGCACTGCTTCTTTATTTATTTAGTCATTTAAAAATAAAACTTATAAAGCATAATCCAAAGCATGGCAAAATTCAAGAATAAATAAAGAAAGCAAACAATGAAAGAAAATGCATTAGTTGACAAAATAAAGTGTCTTCCTGAAGTATCTGTAATAAAAAGCTAGTATCTTTTCATATTGATAATTAATTGCCTGTTACAGATGACTAATATATTATTGTCCAAAAATAATTTCATATCAACCTTTATTGTTACACTGGGTGTGAGCCGTACGGAAGAGGATTATGGCCAATGGGGGGGGGGAAAATCTGACTTTAACCTCAGAATTCTGAGATTAAAGTCAGAATTCTGAGATTAAAGTCAGAACTGTTTTATTTATTTATTTATTTTCCCCAATGGCCCTAATCCTCTTCCGTAGAGCCGGGTGATTAAGACAAGAGCAGAATATGAGGTGCAGAGTGCCCTCTAGTGGCGAGAAAACGTATTACAGACACAACTGGAATTCAAGAAGTCGTGTTGTCTTTACTTTTCTGGCAGTGTGTCACTCTTTCCTGTCTGGAAACACTCTTCATGGCTTAATTGCTAAAGATCATTCTAAACTAATTGCTTTACTGGCACTGACTTAACATTTAAATATAATCCATTTCCAAGTGTGTTTGTTTGATCCGATGTGTCAGTTAATTTAGGTCAGGCAGTTGAAAGTTGGATGTTTTGTAAGAAAATAAAACTCAAAACACATCAAAAGTTTGGGAAATGAAAGATCCTGAAAATAAGCATTTAGATTGACATTTTGAACAGTCTGAACTAAACATATCTGAAACTCTTTATTAAGTGTGCCCAAAAGCTGTTGTATAGAAGACAATTAATTCAAATTAACATTATCATTTCAGCCAAGAAGAATTGCCAGAATTACTTTTGGAAACTTGTTGATGGTACAAAATATGTGGCTGAGTGGAAATTTGATGAGAGAGACTTATATTATCATCCTAAATTTATAATTTTTAAGAATAATTTCAGTTTGTTTGAACCACCTTCATTCCAACCCAAATTTGGAACATTTCAAATAATTTCTATAAAGCTTAAAATTAAAATGTTTTTTTTTTCAATCCAATTCCAGGATAAACTAATATCATTTTTCAAACGCTTTATGTCTGAAAGTGCTTGCAGTTTCCTTTAAAAAAAAAAAACTGCCACTGGAGGGCAACAATTCATTCTTAAGCAAGTGTTAAGAAGTTTAGTGTCAAGTTGCGCAAACATCCTTGTTTGGATAAACATCACCTTCTCTCCCAGCATATCGTTTAGCAGAAAATAAAAGACTTTAATAATAAATTATTAAAGAACAAATAAATTTATTTCATGTGTTTTTAGAGTTTTAAATTTTGGTGAGTTGAATTTCTAATTTACAGGTCTCAGAAGCTGCATGCTGTTGAGTCTCTAGTTTTTTCCCCTGAGTCATTTAGGCACTGAAATAACTTTGCTTCTTGTTCCTACTGAAAAGCCATAAACCAGCTGATAAGAGCTCTAGTGAGAAGGTAGCCCACCATAAAAGTCCAATAAAGGAAGTCAGCAAAAGCTGCTTATTGTCAGTTTTTACTGAGTGTAAGGATGATAATTTTCCATTAATGTAGGACTAATGTAACATAAAACTGCTGCACGTTGCATCTTGGCGGAACTTCCTGGTCCTTGCCTGGAAAAGAATGAAAATCTGCATAAACAACGCGAAAATATAATTGTGCATGCATGTGTGGAACACCAGCTGTTATTTGCTCCTGACTCGCAGGAGGGATCTGACATGATGTTTCCAATCAGATACTGTTCAACATGAGGTGCTGCTGAAGGGACATTTCTGCTGATCTCAGAAAACAAAGACAGCAAACTCATCACGCCAAAATCCAGTGTTATCTTCCAAAGAAACTTGGATAAGCACATTTAGAAAACAGTTAACAATTTCCTCAGTTAAAGTCATTATTCACAATTCTGCATTTAGAAAGACTCTTGACAAAAATGGCTTTTATGAGAAAGTTCCAAGGTGAAAACACCACTTACTAAAAAACCTAAAGGTCTCAGATTTGCAGGAAAACATCTTGATGATCTTCTAATCTTTGGCATAAAACTAACAAAGCATTTCAGAATTAGAACAACCTGAAACTGATGGTAACATGGACTTTGCTGCCAACAAGGAAATAATGCAGGAAAATCCACCGATGTGGCTGAATTACAGCAATTCTGCCAAGAAGAGAAGGTCAATGTTCCTCTGTAATGATGTTAGAAAGATATTTCAAAATACTTTTTCACATCATTGAATAGCCTTTGTTTAGATACTTTTGCACTTTTTGGTGCATCGTGACTTTTCCGCTTGACATTTGTGTTCTGAAAACATTTTAAATACAGAAATGATGGGAAAACCTACAGCATGGTACCGAACTTAACCAGGCTCATGGTTGCAGTTAGCCACATGCAGTTGTTTCACACTTCTCATTTATGCAGTTTGACCGTGTATTTTAGGTAATGATTCACATTTTAAGCACAGTTATATCAAAAGTCATGTGGTGAGACGGGTTAGGTTTATAAAACATCTCCATGAAGCTACAATGTTGTGCAATATAACAATCAATTCACAATTGGGAGGCATTTTGTAATTCATCCATTACATATTAAGCTTAATAAATCCTTGTTTTCATTTTCACTCAGTTTGAAAGTGTTTCTTTAAATCTTTGGAGGCAAATAATAAACATTTCTGCATTTTTGTGATAATTTAATAGCTTAACTGTTTTTTGTTTTTGTTTTTTACATACTTTTAGGATTTATTTAGGATTGTTTTAAATAATTATGAAAAATGATGAAACTCTCATAAACATTGAGCCATCACTGCATAATGAACAAACGGACCCATTAACCTCTACATGAAGCTAAACTGATGAGAAAACATTTAATTTGATCAAATATTTAAACAACTTCAACAACATAAATGTTTCGAAATGTGACTGGTTCCTCCAGAAAATCCTTAAAATCTGTTTGATATCCTCTCTTCCCTGAACTGTGAACTTCCTGTCACAAAGTTACAAAAAAATGAGTGCTTACCCTTTTTTGCTGATGTAGACAACATATCGACAGGTAAAAGTTAATCTTAGATGAAGTTTATGCAAAGTATAACGAGCCATAAAAACCAGTTTTACTCCGTTGTCACATTACTGATGTGCTGCCTGCTCGGGGTTTGACATCTCAATCTCAGAGTCATTATCACACTTTGGATCATTTGGCTTCAGAGAGTCATGGTTGCAGACTGAGCATGAGTTCACACACCGGACTGAACTAACACCTTCGCAGTGAAACACAGGAGGAAAACTGAACCTTTAACAATGGCCCTAAAGGGTCTTCATCTTCTGGCTCTGTTACTGCTGTCCCAAGGAATTCACCTCGTTCAAGGTAAGTACATTTTTCACTTAAAGTTCAAGTTATAGTTTAAACTTCAACTTTTGGTCATTTTCAATAAAATAAATCAATTTACGCAAATATTTACCATACAAATATGTCTAGAATCTTTTTGAAGTAGCTTAATAACTAAACTATAAACTCAGGAACTGTGTCTTATTTATAGTATCCCATTTTTTAAACCTCAACAGAATATATTCTATTCAAAACAATTATTTATGAATAAGTGATTTTCGACATGTACCTCACTTTCCAAGTCAAAGGATCCAATAAGTGCAATAAATTTCTAATAATACAATTCTGTCAATCTAACTCTAAATTATGGTGATTTATGCTATGTTTCATTAAAAAATAAAAAGTAAAAGTTCCAAATGTTTAGATTTGAAGCCCTCTCTCTGATTTAGAGCTATATAAAGCTGTTTTAATTCTCTATTTGTCCATGTTGATTCTCTCCCTGCCAACCTTTATCCACAGAATATTTATGTAATCTTAGAAATATGAATGTGGGCATACATCCTGACGTGATACAAAAACCACGAACACAAGATAAAATATCATTCTGCAAATGTCACAGTAATAACAGATTTTAAACTGACAGCAAAGCGTAAAAAAGATCACGAGTTGGACTTGTCTTTTGTGGTGAAGAATTAACTTTTCTTTTAAGGCCGGATCACATGCTTTCAGGTTCAGATGCTGCACGCAGCCATAAACATGGTAATTCATTTGTAAAAGAAACAATAAAATACATTTTTATTCGAACTAAAGTGACTCTGACTTAAAGAATTTTAATAAAATGTCATAAAAATAATAATAAAACAAGATTTTTCGCTGTGTCATTGTAAAGTCAACCAACATCAGAGTTCAACTTTTTTAAGGTGGTATTTTTGTGAGTCATGTTCTACTAATTTAAAACTCTTGAAGCCTTTCAACTTCTCAGATACATTTTTTGCAAGTAGTTTTATCTGATTTATGAAGATCAGGATGCATCTGCCTGACAAATTGCATTTTCTCTTGTCTTTCCCCTTTTGAAGAGAGGCTAAGAAGAAACATTCCTGTTTTCACTCCCTACTTAAGCCTCACGGATTCAGTAGGCTACATTTGGCTAATTAAACGTTTCCAGATACTCTGATCAGTTGAAAAAAGTAAAGTTTGTGATAAATCCTGATATTACACAGTGATTTGTACCGTTTTTGTTCACTGAAGCATTGCTAATTTATGTTGTACTTTATGTGATGTGCTTTTGTGTCTTCTGCAGGAAGTTGTGCCAGTAATGAGTTTCAATGCAGAAATGGACAATGCATCAACAAAGACTGGAGGTGTGATGGGACTAAGGACTGCACAGACGACTCTGATGAGCTGAACTGCCGTAAGTGCGGCATTTGATTTCAAATTTATCACAACCTGGGAATGAATAGTGGTTATTTCTTAACACCACAGAAGAGCGTTCCGAGTGTGTAAATAGAAGGTACGTGGACTTCTTTTCTTGGCCTTAATTTTCTATGAAAGAAGTTCAATTACCTTCCATTTAAGCAATTGGGATTCCCAAAACCTGGATGACTGACAATCTACAAGGACAGAGAAGACGAGCACAGAAACAGACAAGCAACAAAATAAGTCAGCGAGGAAAGTCTGAAAACCAGTTCACCTGTTTTGTTTCCCTGCTGCAGCACCTCCATCATGCAGCTCGCAGGAATTTAAGTGTGTGACAAGTGGTGAATGCATCTCACTGGGATTTGTCTGTGACGGGGAGGAGGACTGCGTCGACGGATCCGATGAACAAAGAACCTGTGGTACAGACTACAAGTTTAATCTTTCATTTCAAAAAGAGAGAGTTGAGGTTGTTTCTCAGGGTGATGATGGGTAATAAAACTGCCTGAAATTGCATGTAATATCATGTCAACCTGCTACATTAAACAAAAACAGTTTGCAGTGATGCAAACTAAAACCACTAGATGGCCCCATTATCTCACTGCTCACTTTTATTGCACAGGAAGTTACAATAAAGTGAACTCAAAGCCACAGCTTATATCTCTGTCCATAAAGAACATAGACAGATAAGGCAATTATATTTATCATAAGTCTTATGAGACACTAGCTGTGTGTGCATATTTCTATGTATCATTGTGTTAAATAACGCTGGAGTTATTGCAAATAACTCCAATAACGTTTAAGTTGAGCTGAGGAATGATCTCTAAATCATCCTTTTGTTTTATGAAAACCTGATTTTGAAGTATGTGTCTAGTTGTAATAACACAAATGCAAAGAAAGCCTATGACCCAGTTCTGTTTCAGACGGACAAACCTGCAGGCCAGACCAGTTCACCTGCCAGGAGGGCCAGTGCATCCCCAGCAAATACAAATGTGACCGAGTGACGGACTGTGTGGACAACTCTGATGAGAGAAACTGCAGTAAGACTTTTGTCTTTAATGGCGGCTGATCCTGCCGTGCTTGTAGTTGGATTTTTCTGCTGTCAGATGATCTTCAGTGTTGTCTCAAACTTAGTTAATTTTTAATATTTGCATAGACTTAAGTACTTTACCTTTTCTTTACAGATTATCCTCAATGCACCCAGAAGACATGTGCAAACGGAGCCTGTTACAATCACTCTCAGCACTGCAATGGGCTTCAGGACTGCAGAGACGGATCTGATGAGGCCAACTGCAGTGAGTAGTCTGCGATTAGCATCCAACACATTTTTATGGAATTGAAGTTAGGCTTTCCACAACGTGGATGTGGTTTGCCCTTCAGGGCCACCGTACCTGTGTCCTGCGCTAGCTCTGAGAATGAAGACAAGTGTCCGCAGTAGTTAATTTTTTGTGGAACTCCTGCTCTTTACTTGCAGTATTTAGACAGAAAATGGGCAAAGAGAAAATGGGGGCTGCATGCAGCAAAGTTCCCAAATCCACTAATTGAATGGCGGAAATATATTAGCCTTCAAACGAGGCGTGAACACTTAAATGCCTCATGACCTCAAAGTATATTTAGGGAACAGACAAAAATATCAGGGTTCCTTATGTTTGGGGAAATTAAGACACTAAGTCATTTGGTCCTGTCTGTGTGAATTTGGCTTGGTTCATACTACTGGAGGGTGGAATACGGGGCCGGAGGACCATTTTAGGAAGCCGGCTGTCCCGCCTGAATGTTGCATTTTAAAAGTCCGAGTCAATCTTTCCTCTTCAAACGTCTAATATTGAAAAAAAAAAAACTACTGTGAAACTTTTTTTTTTCACAAATAAGTGTGCATTTAAACCAAAGAAACGCTTGGTTTAAATGCATACCTAGCTTTTCTGTTTGGAGCCTGAACAAACTACGGGCGCCATCTTGGTTTAGCTTCGGTTGATAACGACGCAGGATTTTTTTTAAATTTTATTTTCTTGTAAAAATAAGGTAACCAACTCCTTCTGTCTGCTATTTATTTTTGCTGACATACATTTCAAAATATAATAAGAAAACGACGTAATAACAGTAAAACGCTTTTTAGGTAGTTTTTTTTTAACTTTGAGGTTATTTATGACCATTGAGACCAATTGAATATCTACACATTAGAATAATCTAACTAAATCAATAGAAAACCTATCGTGCTTAAAATATATTTGAACTTAGTCCAATTTATCTCATAAACTGTTAAATTTAATTCAGTTATAGTTATAGCCTGTATTGATACAGTACTGATTTAGCTATTTCGTTTGGTCAAAATTGATTATTTAAAGTGGATGCAAGACCAACAAATCTTGATTTTTAGATGTTTATTATTGTCTAAATATTAAAGTAAAAATAAGGGGTGACGAATATTGAAAGTGTCATCTAATCAACTACTATTTAAGCTATTAATGATGTGATATTGTAAATAACAATATGCAGTTAGATGAAGCTCTGATTGCAGAATGAAAGTACCTTTTGAAAATTATAACCTTTAAGGAGGTATTAAACATTTTAAGCTCACATTTCTGTATTAAAAATGTGATTTTATTAGTCTGATGTATAAAAGTCTAACATTTTTCTTGAATTTCTTCAAAAATTATCCCTTACAATATGTAACAAACACTGACAGCATTTATTTTTTGCTTATGAAGTGGCATTCTGGTTTAATATCTTACTATAATACCGTTTTTGTTTTATTTTTCAGCCGCTCTCCACTGTCCCATCCACCAGTTCGAGTGTGCGAATGGCTTCTGTGTGCCACAGCCGTTTGTGTGCGACCACTGGGACGACTGTGGGGATAACAGTGATGAGCAAGACTGTGGTAACCTACATTTCTAAAGAAGTGGCAACAAGTGTGCAATCTGCCTACTGACTCCCATTAAACATCTCTGCCTTGCAGAATATCCAACCTGCAGTGGCAACCAGTTCACTTGTTCCAGTGGCCGTTGTATTCCTCAGAACTTTGTGTGTGACAAGTTCAACGACTGTGGAGACTTCAGTGATGAAAGTGGATGTGGTGAGATTCATGTGGACTTCCATTTGGCCTTTCTATCATTCTACCTAAAGCTCTGTGAAGAGAGCATTCTTTCACTAAATTTAACAATTCTGAAATAAATTTGATCTACTCTAGTTTGAAATCTAAGAGTGGTTATGGTTGAAATTGGTAATTTTGCTTACTATACATTCGGTAAAACATAAAACACTTTGTGATTTGTGGAGCATTTATTGACTTTATGTCAATGTCTTTTTTGCTTTAAAATCAATTTACATTTTAACTTAGTAAAATCACCCTATTTTGTGTTTTTATAATTTAAAAAAAGGTTTCAGAAGTCCCAAACAGTGTTTTATATAATGTGTCATTTATTTAAAGTAATGCTGTGCATGTACAGTAGGTGATGCAGTTTTTAAGGTGCAAAAACCTTAATATCCCTCTCTTTTGAGTTTTCAAAAAATAAACAGTTTTATATGTAGTTATTATTAAATAACACAGGTCAAATTTGACCATTTTAAGTATTGTTAGAATTTAACAATACTTAAATTCTAACAATATTTAGAATTTAACAATTAACATACTGACTGTTATAGTTCTCCAGTCAATGTAAAATTTCTCATGTAGGCATTTTGAAATCTAACAACTCAGGGTGTTAGAGCATAACAACTGATTTTACAATAAGACGGTGTGACATTGAGAGTATTATTAGTTCTTATCACATAATAATGCATGAAACGTGAAAACAGCCTTAATAAGATTTGTTGAAATCTTCCCTAAAATGGACACTTTTTAAATATTTTTTTTCTGTGGCTTTCAGATAGTGACTCTCGGGACTGTTACCCTGGTGAGTGGGGTTGCCCAGGCTCAATTGCTTGCATCCCAGTGGGTAAAGTGTGTGACGGCAAACCTGATTGTCCTGGAGGAACGGATGAGACCAACACCACGGCACAGCAAACATGTGGTAAGTTTTTGGATGGAGATTTTTTAAAAAGGGGGGAAAAAATCAGCGCTGATACAGTTTGGAAGATAATTCAACAGGATGTAAGGAAGTATTAAGTATATTTCAGATGTTGATTAGTATGGGGAAACCTAAAGGATTTTACCAAAAGCAGTATTTCCAGACTTCATTCCCAAAACTATTCTCTAAAGGTTATCCATTCATTATAAACTGTAGGAATCCAGGTCAAAATGAGAATGCTTTTTACTGTAAATCAAGGTGCTAAGGTTTTAAACGTGGTGTTTTAAACTCCCAGCTTATCACTTTGTAAGATCATATTGTCATCATAACTCCTATCTGCTTTCACACACTCCTGGTTTAAGATTAACCTTTGTTGGTTTGTCATTCTCAGTAAATCACAGCAATGATTCTGGTCACGTTGGTGCTCTTCTGATAATGTTCTCTATTGCCTTCCTCCTTGATGATAACAAGCTTGTAAAAAGACCAATAAACATGATTTGGAGTTTATTCACAGGTCTGGACCGGTGCTCTGCCTTGAGTTGCGAGTATCTCTGCCACCCTTCTCCCCAGGGTGGCACATGTTACTGCCCTGATGGATTTATAGTAGCTAACGACAGCCGCTCCTGTGTAGGTGAGTCACATGTTGTTGTTTTTATACATGTGTGAATTCCTCACTACTGTGAAAAACATTCTGGAAATCTGCAATAAAATGCTTTCAGCGTGTTTTTTTAGTTGTTGATTATGAGTCAGCATGGAAGAGCTAAATTTACAGCCTTAATTTCACAGCTGTCTGGTTATAGATCCTTGCTGTTCGCCCTTTACGCTTAAAACGTGACTGTTTGCTCTGCTGCACAGACTATAATGACTGTGAGATCTGGGGGATCTGTGATCAACTCTGTGAGGATCGACCTGGGACTCATCACTGCAGCTGTGCAGATGGATACTTCTTGGAGCAGGGACACGTCTGCAAAGCCAATGTGTCAGGTACACAAACATCAGGTTTAGATCTCACTCTACACACTGTAAAACGTTTGAAGGTGGTTTAACTTGAAAATGAAAGTCCAAAATATTAGATTTTACATAATACTGCCACTTTAAAAATGAGCATGAGGTAATTTTGACAGTTTTTCATCTTTAGTTTCATGCAAGATCTTTGTGTCAAAAAGATGTTTCTTCCCAATTTGACCCAAGCAAATGTTACAAGTCAATGTGCCAGTAGAGTTTCTACTCTGAACTGTTCAGTTTGGATAGAAAATGGGTTTTCCTGGCATGCCTTTGAAAGAAAATGTCTTTTACATATCTTTGGGGGAAAAAAGTGTGTCAAAAACATTTTTAAAAGATAAATTTAACACAGTTGAATGTTCCATATCTCACAATTTCTTTTCCAATTAATTTTTTAGGTGGGCTGCCACAGCTCATTTTTACAAATGGGGGTGACGTGATGATGGCTGATATTCACGGGCGCTTTGTCAGAACTCTGGTGCCGGCCCAGGGCAGAGGTTACGCCGTTGGGGTGGCCTACAACATTCGGAGCAATTTAGTCTTCTGGAGCGATACAAATACAAAAAAGGTCTGTCTGGTTCACTGTCTGCTTTTCCTCCTTTTCTAATGATTGCAAAACCAACTCCTTAAATCTCTTTTCTAGGTTTATTCTGCCAGCTATAACGGGGAAAACATCAAGGAAATTCTGACCACTGCAGTCCCCAATGTCCAAAATCTTGCAATGGATTGGATCAACTTCAAACTTTATGTTTTGGACGCAACTCTGGAGCGAATTGATATGTGCGACTATGATGGAGGGAATCGAGTCACGCTGGTGGCTGAAAACTTGGAAACTCCTCATGGCCTCGCCCTGGATCCTACGGTGGGGTGAGTCCAGTCGAACCACATCCTTTCAATCAAATCGCATATTTTCTTGTCATCTGTGAGACACCTGGATGTGTTTGTTGTTGCACAACATCCCCCTTCAATGTTTGCTTCCTGTTTGCAGCTACATGTTTTTCTCAGACATGGGTGTGAACCAGGAGAACGTAAAGCTGGAACGGGCCTTCATGGACGGCAGCAACCGAGCGGAGCTCATCAAAAGCAGACTCGGCACACCCACTGCGATAACCCTGGACATCATAACAAAGAGGGTCTACTGGTCCGACAGCCACTTTGACACGGTGGAGACGGTCACATACAGCGGTTTGGACAGGTTTGGGATTTTTCTGCTTGTCTTGGCATGTGGTGCGTTTCTCTCGATGTAACATCTGAACTGTGGCTGTTTTTTTTTGTTTGTTTTTTTTCCAGGAAAACAGTCCTCAATGGTGCAACGCAGTCGCCACATCCTTTCGGGATGGCTGTGTTTGAAAACCATGTCTTCTTCACTGACTGGACCAAGATGGGGGTGATCAGAACCAATCGCTTCAACGGCAGCAATCCCACTCTCCTCTATCGCACAGCCAACCGACCAGGACACGTTGTCGTCTCTCACTCTCTCGTTCAGCCTTTTGGTAGGAATGCTCTGGTCCGTCTTGGAACAATGAGTCGGTCTGATCATGAGAGGTAATCCCATCTGTTTCTTGCTGCAGTGATGAACCCGTGTGGCAGACACAATGGCGGCTGTCAGCATATTTGTGTTTTAAGCCACCGCTCAGATAACGATGGTTTGGGCTTCCGCTGTAAATGTCGCTATGGTTACGATCTTGGATCCGACCGTCATAGCTGCTTTAGTGAGTTTCCCTTTTCTTTCTGGTTGTGTTCCAGGTTCTGCTTTTTTAATGATGAAACTATTGGATAAGTTGTAATTACTTTCTCCAATTATTCTATTTCTTGAATTGAATTTGTGACCGCAGTCTTTCTCCTTCCACAGAGATTAAGGACTACTTGTTGGTTGCTTCCTCCCTGGCCATCCGGGGAATCCCTCTGAACTTATCTCTCCAGGAGGACGTCACTCTTCCCCTGAATGGACTCGGATCCTCTTTTTCTGGCTCCGCTGTGGAATTTGATGGGAAAGAAGAGGCTGTGTTTTACAATGACAGGTCCAAAGGACTCATTTACAGATCCAACCTCAATGGGACCGGTTAGTATACGTGGCATGTTTTGTGGATATTGCTAGTAATTTTGGGTTCACTTCTTACTTTGTTGTTGTTTGAACCCCATCAGCTCAGCAGATTTTGACTGGGAAGAATGTGGGAACCGTTGATGCGATGGCTTACGACTGGACCTCCAAGGTTTTGTTCTGGACCACATCAACGTACAGGGCAGTGGTGGCCTTCAGAGTCACAGACAAGTCCAAGAAAGACATTGTTACTGGGCTCAGATACCCGAAGGGTATTGCGATTCATCCAAGTGCAGGGTGAGTGCTTCAAATATTGAAGAATGCATGTAATTTATTGGGATAAATTAAAAGGGGTACATAGTTGTGAAGTAGAATGACAGTTCTGTTTTCTTGTTTATCTTAGATACATTTCTAAGCTAAGTTGTGTATCTTTATTCAGTTCTCTTTGCCCAGATGCCCCTGAATTAAATTCACCTAACTCATAAGCATGGTCTAGTCAAAGTCCAGACTGTAAATCTAATTTAGAATTTAGAATCTGCGGCAAAACTTGAAAATTGATGTTCACCCATCCTGAATGAGCTTGAGCTACTTTGTTGTGAATTGCTGAAAATGCTGGATGCTGCTGTTGACATAAACTTAAAGAATTACAGTTGTAATTGATGCAAAAGTTTTTTCTACTAAATATGGATTCAGTATGGCTGATGTTTAAATATTTATTTATTTTTTTTAAAAATCCACTATTTGTTTCCTCTTCACAATTATGACACATAAATAATCTATTGTACAAAATCCCATTTGTGCTTCTAATGTAAAAAAAAATTGCTGCGGCGTTGATTTACTTTGGATGAAACTGTTTGGACAGTTTGCAGTTTATTGCATATTAAAGTCAGTCATGTTTTTATTTTTTGTAATTTTTGTTCTTTCATTGCTTCGCAGATACTTGTTCTGGTCTGACTGGTACCGTCCAGCCGTGATAATGAAAGCATTCCCTGACGGCAGCAACGCTGTTCCTCTGGTCAACACAACGCTGGGATGGCCGTTTGGACTCGCTCTGGATTATGTGTAAGGATGACGATGATACCTGCTGTTTATCTGTGCACTCTCAACCTTTTTCTTTTAAAATGCTGTGTTTTCCTTCACCATTGGATGTGATTTCTGTGTTTGCAGAATGGACAGGTTGTACTGGGTGGATTCCCTTCTCGATCAGGTTGGCCACATTAGCATCGAAGGAACTGACAGACAGACATTCACCAGCATCGGCCAGATCACTCAGCCCTACTCGTTGACAGTTTATTCAGGTGATCTTGTTAATTGCAGCATCATGATTTCAAATTTCCCCATCACAACTCTATGCTAGAAAGTCACATGCATCTTCTAGTATTTTTAAGAATAAAATAAATAAAAAAATGGTGCTAAAATAAATGACAGTACAGCAAATTCAAGAAAAAAACTTTTCCATGTCTAATTTTTCATAAGATAAAGCTTCTAAATTTACCTATTGATTACTTTTCATACGGTGAAATCTGAAGCTGATACTTACAGTTGATAAAATATATGGCTATGTTCACACAGCAGGTCTTGATGGTCAATTCAGATTTGTTTGCTGAATTTTCTTTTTTTAACAATAATTTTATTCTGGAAGTAAAATGCTTATGTATTTTCTGTCCTGTAGACTACCTCTACATATCTGACACAAGGACCAGAGCAATATTTGAGATGAGGAAGAGGGATGCAGGAGGAAGCATAATGATCAGGCAAGGAGTCACCGGCATTTTGAACATCAAGGCCTATTCAGCTGACCTCCACAGCAGTAAGTTTACATAAAGCAAGACACCAATATCTTGTTTAGACACTTAGACATGATTGATGATTTGAAACGTGGATCCATTCACTGGTTCCAGAGACAGGAACCCATTCACTCCCTATTTGTCCTCGCTCCTACAGCCTTCAACAGCCGCTGTAATGCAGTGCCGAATGGACTCTGCAGCCACTTCTGCTTCCCAACTCCCTCCTTCAGCCGGGTGTGTGGCTGTCCGTACGGCATGAAGCTTGAGGCCAATCAGAGGGACTGCATCAAGGACGACTCCGTCCCTCCGCCTGACAACTGCGGCGACTACGCCTTTGAGTGCGACGAAGGACGCTGCAGGCCCAACTCGTTCCGCTGCGATGGCATTTTTGATTGTGTTGACAAGACCGATGAGGCCAACTGCACTGATACTGGTAAATGTGTTTGTGAAGTAGCTGCGTGTAATATTTAACCACAGTGATTTTAATAAATGAGTTGAAAGCCTCATGCATCCCCACCAGGAGCGACCTGCTCTCCATACGCTTTCACCTGCAACAACAAGCACTGCATTTACTCCAGCTGGCGCTGTGACGGCCACGACGACTGTGGAGACGGCTCAGACGAGGACAACTGTCCCACTCGTGTCCCAACCACCTGTGGGCCTTCCTACTTCACCTGTGATAACAACAAGTGCATCTCCAAGAATTGGTTGTGTGACGGTGACAATGACTGCGGCGATGGCTCTGACGAACAGAACTGTAGTAAGTTTATCCTCGTCTGTTTAGTCTTCACTCACGTACGTGATAATTTAAGTGTGCTAAAGGAAAAGTGTCATTCCCAGATTCAACCATCACCACATGCCCTCCTGGCTTCTTCCTGTGCCCGGACCACCGCTGTATCAGCGACTACTACGTGTGTGATGGAGACCAGGACTGCTTGGATGGATCAGATGAGAAAAACTGTGGTACGTATCTGTAATTTTTTTTTTTTTTTTTTAGATTTTCAGTTTTGTTGTTCTATATTTTCCATGTTTTCTCTCCTTTCCAACTCCCTCCAGAGTTCTCCTGTCAGTCCTATGAGTTTGCCTGCGCCAGCGGAGATCAGTGCATCGGCTCCTATTACCGCTGCGATGGCGTATTCGACTGCAGGGACCATTCAGATGAACAAAACTGCCGTAAGATAACCAGATAAATTGATATGTATGATTGTAATAATCATAATTTAGGGTGCTCATCAATACATTTGATACGTTTTTCTTAGAGGAATTAGGGGTGGGCATTTATCGTGATACATTTGTCTCATGATAAGAAATTAGATTTATTGTTGCTACAATAAATTCCAAATGTTTTAAACCTTTTAAAGCTGCCCTTATGGCTTGGATTGTTAATTTTACTACTTTCTGCACTCCTAAAGATGGTCACAGCCATGCAGTTACCTGAAAAAAGAGGCAATAAATAGTTTGTATTGTTCCTTTGTCGTTTTCACAATAGTACCATAAAATATTGTGATAAAAGCTTTCAGTCTGTACTGCCCACCCTGGTTCTGACTGACCCTATGTTAGCTATATTTTTGTTAAAGTTCTGCTTTGTGACCTGCAGCCACTCGAGGTCCGGGCCTTTGCCACAGCGACGAGTTCCAGTGCCAGACCGACGGTTTCTGCATACCAGACGAGTGGGAGTGTGACGGCCATCCGGACTGTGAGGACGGCTCCGATGAGCACAACACATGCCCGGCCGTCACCTGCAGCTCCAGCTACTTCCAGTGCACCAACAAAATGTGCATCCCGTCGAGCTGGTTGTGCGACGGCGAAAACGACTGTCGGGACATGAGCGATGAACAGAACTGTCCCACCCCTCCCTTCAGCTGTCCCTCTGGACAGTGGCTGTGCCCCACCGACCAGGTGTGCATTGACCTGGACAAGGTGTGCGACGGGCAAAGAGACTGTCCCAACGGAGCAGACGAATCACCAATCTGCAGTGAGTTTCCTCCCGTTTACACCCCACTAAAGAGAAGAACAGTGTAACTGACAGATTCTGATGCACTTCTTTAAAGACCAAGACGACTGTGCTCTGAACAACGGAGGCTGCAGTGACGGTTGCATCCAGGGACCATTCGGGGCTCAGTGTACCTGCTCACCTGGGTTTCAGCTCCTCAACGACTCCAAGACGTGTGAAGACATCAACGAGTGCCTGATCCCTGGTTACTGCAGCCAGCAATGCTACAACGAGAGAGGAAGCTTCAGGTGCCACTGCTCAGACGGTTACCTCTTAGAGCCCGACGGACGCACATGCAAAGCTACAGGTGAAAACCAAGCAGAGCTACAATAAACCTGAAAAAGGCTAAAATGATGTAATGACAAAGAAATGTAAGGCTATACTACATACTGCTTAAGAGGAAATGAAGCATTTTCTTAAAATAACTTCAAAAGTTATTTGGACTTTAATTGTGAATTATTTATTCTTTTAGTTTATTTTCATTATATATTATTCTTATATGCTAATTTATTTATGTTTACTTAACTTTAAGAAGCTTTATTTGATTTGATTTTACATCAAATTATTTTAAATTTAAATCCAAATGCATGTACCTTTTGCAATTACAATTATGATTTGTTTCTTTGTTACCAATTTTTTAAATAATTTTTTTAGTGAATGATTTGTTTCTATTGCTTACGTTATACTTTTCATGACTTGAATTGGTTTTCACAATTCCTCAGCTATACGATTTTAATTTATTAAGCAATTAAATAATTTAGGGTTTTGACCTTTTTATTATTTACCAAGTGAAAAATAGTCAGATTTTTGTTTTTATATTTTATTTTAATCTATTTTGTAACCTTTGCGAAGCTTTCCGGGTTTTTTTTAAAGTGCCCGATAATCAAGGTTTGATAGGGTTACGGTTAAAAACAAAACAACAAATATCTAAGTGTTGCAGTACCAATAACCATAAATTCTCTTTAGATTAGCTTTGGATTTTGTACACAGAACATTGACACATTTTATTTCCTTGCCTTTAGACCCACATGCTGCTGTACTTTTGGTTGCAAAGCGTAGCCAAATCCTGGCCAACAGGCTCATCATGAGGCCACCAGTGATCCGTCCAGTGGTCACCGGGTCAGGCATCGTGTCTGTGGACTTTGACCGCGAGACGTCCAGGATCTACTGGGCTGATGCCACACAGAAAAAGATATGGAGTGCCTTTCAGAACGGTACAGAAAAGCGAGAGGTAAGTGAAACAGAAAAATGAGCTACATATGCACTGAATGCAGGGCGAGGTTGTTAATGTTTCTCTGGTTCAGGTGTTTTCCACTGGTTTGATGGTGCCAGAGACCATCGCTGTGGACTGGGTGGGTCGAAATCTTTACTGGACCGACTCTGATCTGGAAAACATTGAGGTTTCAACTCTGGACGGTCGTTATCGGAAGGTCCTCCTAAACAAAAATATAACCAGCCCCCGTGGGCTCGCTTTAGATCCACGCAACCAGTAAGCTCATATTTAAGCATGTATTTGGAATGACCAGTTTATTTTTGGAAACGGTCAACACCAGCTAAACAAGTCGATGTTTCTTGCAGCACATACTTGATGTTCTGGTCCGACTGGGGTCAGAACCCCAGGATCGAGCGAGCCAGCATGGACGGAGCCACGAGACAAGTGATTGTCAGCACTAAGATCTATTGGCCCAACGGTCTAGCTCTGGACTACACCACACACAGAGTCTACTTTGCAGACGCTTACCTGAAATATATCGACTACTGTGATTATGATGGCAGAAACCGCCATCAGGTCATGGCAAGTGACTTGGTATGTTCAATCTATTGTTAGAAAAGAGTAAAGTGCTTGCTTGCTTTGTAAAGTTTCTAAACTCCAGGTAAATGTGTGCCTGCTCGCATCAGGTTCTCCAACACCCACACGGTATGACTATATTTGAGGACAGCGTCTACTGGTCGGAGCGCTACACCAGCAAGGTGATGAGTACCAACAAGTTCCATGGTGGAAACATCACGACTCTTTTCAGCGGTATCTACCAGCCGATGGGTATCGTAATGGACCATCCAGTCAAACAGCCAGCAGGTCTGTGCTTTACATACAGTATGTTTTCATAAAGTCACAAGTTTGACCAAATTAATGGTTTGTAACTGACTTTTGTGTTTAGCCATCAACCCTTGCAGAGAGCACCTTTGCACACAGCTGTGCCTGCTGTCCACCCTGAGGCCGAGGTATTACACCTGCCACTGTCAGTCTGGCTGGAAGCTGGACTCAGACCAGCGCACCTGTATCAAAGGCAGGTTTCCAACTAGTTGTAATATATGATAAATATCATATATTCAGCACATTTTTCTCGACAACTTAAAAACAGGTTACATTTTCTCATGTTTTCTCCTGTTTTGCTGCAGACGACTCTCCCTTCTTGATGGTGGTGAGGGACACTGTGATCTTTGGGATCCCTCTGGACCCCAATGACACGTCCAACAACGCCATGGCCCCCATATCTGGCATCACCAAGGGACAAGACATCGACTTCGATGACAAGGAGCAATATGTGTACTGGGTGCAGAGCACGGTGCGTGGATAAACTAGACAAAGATTTAAAGACATGGGGGGAACGAATGGTGTCTTTAGGAGCAATAACTGTCATTGATCATTTTTTTGTCTGAATTTATCTCACATCATTGTGAAGGGATTTTGAGCCACTCTTGGTTAAAGCATTGTTTCAGTTAAATGCACAACCCTTGAAAACTCCCAGAGTAGGACTGACTGAGTCACTGCAACGCTCTGATTTCTGCCACTCTGTTGTAGATTTGCTGCTAAAACAGATTTCCAACAATTTTACAGGTTTACCACTTGTGAATCAAATTTTTCTCTTTAGAGTGACACTTCTTAGACTGACAGACATCAACAGTTGCTCCTTTAAGCTGGTATTTTTCTGCATACTCCAGTAGGATGCAGCTTGATAATAAGCTCCCGTTTGCTGCGTTCCCGTCTAAATCCTATGGAATCAACAGAGACAAACTTACATTTTCCAATACAACGAGTCATTTAACTCTCCTTTTCTTCTGACTGTAAATGCCTGTGCTTAGTTATTTACAACTGAATTGAATGCATAGCTTAAACTAGTGTATTTCTAACATATTTTTGCTGATCTCTTTTTTTTCAGAGTTCAATTTGGCGAATCAAAACCAACGGCAGCGACAGAGCTCAGTTTGCTCCAGCTGCTTACATGGGCGCGCCATCTGGTCTGGCCTTTGATTGGATAAGTCGAATGATGTATTATACTAATCCCACCAGCCAGACCATTGAAGTGAGGACTTTTTGTTTTTGTGTTTTTAAATACTCTTCACTGCACATCGCCAGAACTTGTCTTGGTTGACGTAGATAAAGACATTAGAACTCTAAATAAAACTGAAATAGAGTTTTGTTCTGACAGCTGTTGTGATTTTAGCTGTCAGTTGTACAAAAAAGGAATAAATTTTGTTGTTGTTTTTAGGTTATTCGTGTAGACGGAAATGAGAAATACAGGAAAACCATCATCACCTCAACTGGAAAACCAGAGGCAGCAGGAGAGCCTTTTGGGATTGCACTAGATCCCGCCCGAGGGTAATCCATCTGTCCACTAAAGAGGGAAAAGAAATATCAACCTCAGGAAGCTAGATGCCTTACTGTGCTTCTTATACAGGCAGACTTGACTTCATGTAAATGTTACAGGGTAGTGTGTGGTGTGATTCATTTGTTTCTCACATCTGTTTCCCTCTCAAGGAAGCTGTTTTGGACAGACAAAGGGTCAGATAACGGTGTTCCTCCAAAGGTTGGCAGCGCTGATATGGATGGAAGTAACCTGAAGAACCTTTACACCACAAACCTGGCGAACATTGGGTTCATCGCTGCCGACATTTCTGCCCTGAAACTGTACTGGGGGGTGTCAGGGTCAGGTGTGGTACGTAAAAGAACAATATACCAGCATAACACATCAAGTATTACCAGTAATTTAGTACTTTAACACAGCTTCTTCTTCTTCTTCGATGCATTTTTTGAATTTGTAACAATCAGAGCAAAGGCTTAATAGCTTTGATGCATGAATTGGGACAGTCTTGCAATTTTTTCATATTTGATTAGATTCAGACATTTTACTTTTATGTTACAGTTGGAAGAAAGCCAGAAAGGGAGGGAAGAAGGGATTAGACTAGGGGTCAACAACCTGCAGCTCAGGAGCCACAAGTGCCTCTTTGGACCTTCTAAATATTGAAAGGAACCAGTTAACGTTTTGAAATGCAAATACAATAACAAATGCAGGTTCTTAAACATTTTTATGTTTTTTTTCCCTGAATTATTTTCACTGAATTTCAACATGGAGAGACACTAAAAGCACCATCATTATGTTTTTAAATCTGTTTTCCTTGTTATTAGGTTGGAGTCTTTGCTTTTTTTTAATAACGTATCCATGTTTATCTTCATGGCAAATCCTAAAAACAGAAACAAAACGCTGGTCCTTGACAAGAAAATTCCTAAAAGTGGATATTTTTCTGAAAAGGTGTAATTTTTCAAAAAGCCATGTGACATTTGTGACTCTAAATGAATTTTATTTGGCTGACCTGAGAGCTTTCTGTTGTGAAGGTTGCAGACCTTTGGATTAGGAGGTATAGGCTTTTTTCATAACTCCTCTGTTCTGTCTGCTCAGATCGAATGTGGCACCATGGATGGAGTGACCCGTGTCACAGTGGTCAGCGGCCTGTCTCAACCTTGGGGCCTTACGGTCTATCAGAACCACCTGTACTACACCGACCTGGACTATGAGGTCCTTGAGAGGGTGGACAAGGACACTGGAGCCAACATGGTGGTGATGCGGAGCGGCCTGTCTGGCCTGCGTGCCGTAAAAGTCCACGCCAGAGACGGTATGAGAATATTCATACAGACGTCAATTGATATAGACTCATAATTCATTCATTTCTTTCAGAGAGGGAAAAATCAAAATTTTTTAAAATTTACATCCAGAGGTTGATTTTCATCTGTGAATATTTTAGTCGAAGTATTAATTTTCCTTCCTCTTCCTCAGACTCAGCAGGAACTACAAATGCCTGTAGCACCAACAATGGAGGCTGTCCGCACCTCTGTCTCCCCAAACCTGGGAATCAGAAGACCTGCGCCTGCACCACCGGATTTAACCCGTCTCAGGACGGCTCCCGCTGTGAAGAGTACGAATCGTTCGCCGTCGTCTCCACATCCGACTTCATCCGTGGCTTCCACATCAACAGCTCGGACCACTCGGAGGCGATGGTGCCCGTCGGTCGATGTACGTCGATGAAACGTTGCTTTGCATGCTGGTTTTGAAAACTTCCGCTAACGGCAGGCGGGATCTGATGGTTTCTTTACAGCATATTATTCCACTAAAAACAAGGTGGACCTCCACGTTGAGTCAGGCTTTGTTTATTGGAGTGAAGACAGCGTCTACTCGTCATACAGAGGCATCTTCAGGGCCAAAACAGATGGAGGAAGTTTCAGCCGCATCGTCAATTCAGGTGTTGGAGGAGAAGGCATTCAGGGTTTGGCTGTGGACTGGATTGCAGGTATGACTCATCCTGAAAAATGTTTTGCTTTGCTCATTTGTGAGGAAGATCGCAGCTATTGAACTACATTTCATGTTCAAATTTCAGGCAACCTGTACTTCACCAACGCCTTTGAGAAAGAAACCTTTCTGGAGGTTCTGTCCATCAACTCCTCCTACAGACTGATTCTAGTGAAGAGTCTTGAGGACCAGCCCAGAGACCTGGCGGTCAGCCCCAAACTCCGCTACCTGTTCTGGACGGACGGTGGCCAGTCACCCAAGATTGAGCGCGCCCTGCTGGACGGGACAAATCGCACAGTTTTGGCCTCGGCGAGCCTGGCGTCGCCTCGGGGTCTGACTGTCGATTACACCAACAACTTCCTGTACTGGACCGACGACGTTCTGGACATGATCTCCCGCATGGCCCCGGACGGGACGGGGCGGGAGATCATCCGCTACGGGAGCCGCTATCCGTCTCCAACAGGATTGGCTATTTTTGGAAACTACATGCTGTGGGTGGATAAGAAGCTTGGCAAGCTTTTCCAGGCCAGTAAAGACCCGGCCAATACGAACCAGCCAGAAGTGAGTCATGGGTTTCGTTTCAAAACAAGAAATATGTCCACAAATCTTAACGTAATTGGATAAACCATAAGTAGAATTTAGCATTTCTGAATTCCATTCACACAAATACTTATTTCATTAATAGCAATAGTATAAAAAACCGTGATAAATAGAAATAATAAACCTTCATTCTGTCCAAATTTAAGAAGTAATTTTTGAAGAAAACAAAACTTATGTGTTAATTTTATTCCAATCACTTTTAATAACTTCATTATGCTCTCTTCCTGTCCAATACATTTTCATCTTTATGTTTTCAAACATATTTTATTAGTTAAATTGCAGAAAAATGTAAGTTTGGAGTAATGTAAACACTGTCAATATCAAACAGTGAAATAGTACTGGGTTCCTAAAAGTCTAAGCATTTAATTTAAGATTTTTTTAGCTCTGAATATTCATGGAAACAGGAAGAGGGTGAAAAAATTATTTGTTCTTTATTCTTTGTCTTTATATTCATCCGCCTTATCGGCCCATCTTTCCATTTACACAAGTTTGTAGATTTTTTTTACATCAACAAACTCAAACTGGGCCTTTTGTAGGTCAGCAACCTTTTCCACTCAAAGGAAAAGAGACACTTTTGTCCAAGCTGCAAAAATAAAACTCGCTTAGAGTCGCAAAAAAATTTTTTTTTTTCTAAATATACATGAAATGTTTTATTATGAAAGCTAACAAAATTGAAATATATTTCTATTTTCAGATTTAAGAACAAAATGATTCCAGTAAAAGAAAAAAAAGCAATTTTGTAGAAAGAGATTAGCCTTTTCTCTAAATACGGATAGTGGAGAAAGATATGTTTCATAATTTGAAGCTAGTTATAGAACTTATGGAATAAAACATCTATAATTACTATTTTTTTGTTGCATCCATAATCAAAACCATTTTAAACGTTTTTGGTTTTGTTAGAGCCACAGACTCCTGCATCTCTCTCCGACTCATTCCTGGCATTCTCATTTTGCCTTCCCTTCTTCTTCATGGGTTTTGCAGGCTTTATGTTTGCAGCTTGACCTCTGCAGGAATATCCCACCATAATCTCCACCTGTTGGTTTTGAAAGCACTGTCGAAATTAATAGTGATTCCATGTCCTTCCTTTTAAGCAGTAAACATGTTTTTAACGTTGCCAGGTGATCCGGGACAGTCTTGACGGGGTGATGGATGTCGCCGCCTTCGACTCTCACGTTCAGCCCACCTCCGCCAACCTGGTGGGTTTCAACCCCTGCCACGAAGACAACGGACGCTGCCAGCAGCTCTGCTTCGCCATTCCCGAGCAGCAGCAACCCAAATGCGCCTGCGCTCACGGCTCGCTCCTTAGTAACGGAGTCTCATGCGGTTACGGGCAGGACGAGTTTTTAGTTTTCACCACCGACTACACGGTGAATAGCCTAAGGTTGGACCCGACGGATCACAGCCTTCCCTTCCCCACGGTGGACTTGGGCTACAATGTTATAGCGTTGGATTTTGATTACAAAGAGAGGCGAGTTTTCTACACCCAGTCGAAGGGGATTGGTCGGAGCATCATCGGCTACATCACAACAACATCGATCACCAGTCCGCCTGTAATCCTGGCCTCAGGTGAGTTTACTGCAAAGCGTCTTCGTCACTCTTCATTAGAGTCACGATAATACATTTTCCAAGACAATAACTTGACCCAGGAAACAACAACGTTGTTGTTTTAAGACCATTCTCAATCAATATAATGTAAGGACAAAATAATGCAAGAACACAGAGATCAATAACCTTTGATTTCCCTTGAGCAGCTAAAACCAGAAGTGGAAACGTTTTAAATATTCAAAATAAATAAACAAAACAACAAATAAAATGGATGCTGAAGTCTCGAAACAAAATTGTCCTTTTAGGCCAGTACACCAGAATGAAGCCTTTTGTGTCATTTAGCCATTTCAGAAAAACAAACAAACATGCAAATGGAAATGATCGAGCTTGATTTAATTCATTTTGTAATTTTTGATTTATTTTTGATCTCTCTGTTTTTTAACATCTCACATTCACTTACTTCCCAGACTTGGATGACCCAGACGGGCTGGCGTATGATTGGATCCACAAGCGTCTCTACTTCACCGACTACGCCAAGCGTAACGTCCAGTCGGTTGGCCTGGATGGGCAGAACCGCACAATCATTGCTCACGCAAACCGTCCCAGAGGCATCATCGTTGACCCGTGCTATGGGTAAAAAAACGCTAAATGTTTCAATTCAAGCTGATTTAATTGTATTTTTACACATCTGTAATATGTAATATCTCCTTTAATTTTGTTGCATCTATTCCCAGTTACTTGTACTGGACTGATTGGGGAACTCCAGCTAAGATTGAGAGGGCGACGCTAGGTGGGAACTTCCGGACCGCAATCGTCAACGACAGTCTGATGACACCAAACGGCCTTTCTATCGACTATGAGGACAGGATGCTCTACTGGGCTGACGCCTCGCTGTAAGTCTAAAACATCCCTCTTCCCGAAAGAAAGTCAACTCTCCCTCATTTCTCTATTCGTGTTTTTCAACAGTGACAAAATCGAGCGGGCCACCCTGAACGGCGAGAATCGAGAGGTGATTCTTCAGGGAGTCCAGTATCCGTTTTCCATGACCGTGTTTCAGCAGGACATCTTCTGGACGGACTGGACGGAGCGGGGCGTGTTCAGGGCCGGAAAGGACGACGGCTCGGGTTACACGGTGCTAGCCCAGGACTTGCAGTACCGACCCAACGACATCCACATCTACGCCAGCGCCAAGCAGGAGGCGTGTGTCAGCTTCTGTCAGCAGTTCAACGGAGGCTGCAGTCACATCTGCGTTTCGGGTGAGAACCCGTTCACCGCTTCATTGCTGGAAAAAGACGCAGCAGTAGGAAATTACGTATTAGGTAGATAAAAAAAGGAGTAAATTTCTATCAAAAAATAGGAATTTTGAGAAAAGTTTATAGCTTGAAAAGTCGAAAATTTGCTAGAAAAAGTCAGACATTTTCTAGAAAAAACATGGAGAGTTTCAACATTTGAAAAGGTTTCAGTCTTTTCTGGAATATTTCTGAGATTAATCTTAAAATTTCTGAGTCTTTTGGCAGAAATTCACTCCTCGACTTTGTAACTTCACAAGATGCTCAACATTTCCTATGTAAATTTTCTTCATAATTTTTGTGTCGCGAAAAACTTTATCCTTTGTATTATTGAAATTTTATTGTCACAAGACTGAAATCTTGTAATATTCTGACTTTATTCTTATAATTTAGAAAAATAAATTATCTTAGGCTGGCCCTAATGTTCAGTTATAGTGTTGACCTGAATAAAAAAATAAATAGACACTATCAAACAAGATGGCGGCTCTGGATGTGCTGACATCACTCTGATCGAAAACCCAAGGAGTGGATTGGTGGAAAAAAAATCAGATTTTCCAAAAATTTACTCTTCAAAACCCAAAAATGTGATTAATCAATAAATTGATTTGTCGGCCAGTTCTACACGACAGCGTAAAATTATTTACATCATTAATTTTGTAATTTTCGACAGTGTAAAATTACTAAACCAGAGATGTAAGGCGTCTTTAGTTTAGAGCCTCCGCAACAAAAAGAGACATTAATTAGCTCTGCTTCTGTGACTATCTCTCACTTTCTCTGTCATTGTTCCTGCAGGTCCAGTGGGCCCGGAATGCCAGTGTCCTCACGAGGGGAGTTGGTACCTAGCAAATAACGGCAAAGACTGCATCAAAGACACAGGGAAGCGCTGTAAGCCTGAACAGTTCACCTGTCTCAATGGTAACTGCATTTCAGCTCGCTGGAAATGCGACGGCTTCAACGACTGCAATGATAACTCCGATGAGCTGGAGAGAGTGTGTGGTGAGACAGAAAACTTTGTTTTTATGCCTCTCCTGTATAAAATGATTACTTGATTATGTAAAAAGCTATAATCTCTTATTTTGCTTCCTAGCTTTCCACACTTGCTCTCCAATGGACTTCACCTGCGACAACGGTCGCTGCGTCCCGATGACCTACGTCTGCGACTACACCGACGACTGCGGTGACAACAGCGACGAGCGGGGCTGCGCCTTCCCCACCTGCAACCCGACGACGGAGTTCACCTGCGCCAACGGACGCTGCATCAACTCGGCCTACGTCTGCGACGGCCGCAATGACTGTCGAGACAACATTACGTCTGATGAAATCAACTGCCGTGAGTAACGACAGGGCGAGAGGTTGATTCATGGAGCAATGAGTTTAGATCTACATGGAGGGGCGACGCAGTTTTAAAACGTCTGAATTCAATTTAAATCGTTTTTCATCCATTTATTTATCACTTAGCTCATAGTTTCTCCTTTTATGCACCAGTCTTTCCATCTATCTATCTTCCATTGTCATTTCTGCAAATTTTATTATTGAATTTTTACTGGGAAAATGTGCAGAAAACTTACTGCTTACAGAAAAACTCCAGATTATCTGGCGTTTCTGAGCAACTAAGCTAAAGTATTAAAAGTCAGGATAGAATACGAACAGAATCCACCTCACTGTTTCTTCTGTTTTCTAACCAAAATATTAGATCTCCTACTTTCAAATCACAATTCAAAATGCATCTGTTCACATTGGCCTATTCTTTGTCATTTTTCTCATTTAATTTCTATTGAATTGAAATAGAAAGAAAAAAATGCGGTGGTCAGATTAATATATTGTGCGTTCCAGTACAAGTCATATCTATGAGGTACTGAAGCTCTGATCTTCCTCCTCTTCCAGCTGACCGTGTGTGTCCAGCTGGCCAGATCAAGTGCGAACGCAACAATATCTGCATCTTCCCTGAAAACCTGTGTGACGGCTACAACAACTGTGGTGACAACAGCGACGAGAATCCCCTATTCTGTGGTAAAATACCAAAAGAAACTTTCTTTAAACAGACTCAGTCACTTTATTCTATTTATTCTGAATTTGTTTTTTTATGCATCACACCTGCAGCCGGCCGTACTTGCGCTGCCAATCAGTTCAGTTGTGATGCAGGAAAGTGCATTCCTCAGTCATGGGTCTGCGACTCCATCACTGACTGCACCGATAAGACAGATGAGCCTCCTTCTTGTGGTAAACCTTCTCTGTTTAAGCTTAAAATATATCTTTTAAGAATCGTTTTCTTGCATAAATAAAAGCTTCTTGTCTTAATTTGATGTTTTGAGTCACATTGAAATGTAATTTAAATGCATTTCTCTGTTTTTGTGCAGAGGACATAGCCAGAACATGTGCTGCTGGCGAGTTCACATGCAGCAACGGGAACTGCATCTCTCAGTCCTTGGTTTGTGACGGCAGCAATGACTGCTGGGACAACAGCGACGAGGCTCCAGAACTGCAGTGTGGTGAGGCAGCAGTTTTACTTGGAAAAGTATTCATAACACTTTTGATTCTTAAAGTTCTGTTACGTTACAATCTCTGATTTTGAAGTATTTTATTGGAACTTGATCTGACAAACCGACCGAAGAGTAAATATGAGCTGGAAAGAAAGGAATCCATGGTTTTCAAAAATATTCACCAAATAAAGATTTAAAATTGATATTCACCAAATAAAGATTTACTTATTTACTAATAAGTAAACTTGTTACTTATTAGGTGACTTCTAAAAGTGTTTTCATTTTGGGGTTGCAAAATGCGACCTCATACTTGAGACCCCGTTTCAATTTCAATAGTTTAAACCCCAAATATACTTTAATATGTTTTAATGTGCTCCGTGGAAACTGTTTTAGTTCTAACATCTCCAGTCTTCCTTATTTCCACTCTTAGGCGTACAGCCAATCAGCATAAAGGAAAACAAATGCTGCTCCTTGATTGGCTGCTTTGCAAATGCAAGCCAATAATCAAGTAGCTGCAATTTCACATATTTTTGATGTGGTCTATGAACAAAAATTTGCAAATAGATGAATTTTTATAAATATAATTCCGCGAATACTTAACCAACCAAGAGAGAATAATTTTAGTTTACACTTTTGTGCTACTTTGTATTAATCTATTGTGCTTAATGGAGTGAGTGCCTCCATTCCTAAGGACCCAATGTCCTATTCGAAGTTTCTGCTCCAGCACAGCTGAATTACATTCATAGTATGTAAAAATGTTTTGTATTGGCCTCATACTGAACCACTTATTTAATTCAGGTCTTCATCTGATCTTAAAGACTTGAGATCTGACATAAAATCCCAATAAAATACATCAAACTTGGTGATTTAGCCACAACAAAATATGAAAGACTTTATGAATACTTTTCTCATTCTTTGTTTTAGGCTATGACGTGTCCAGACAGATCCTGAAACACACATTTTACCGTATTACCTTTCTCTTTGTCCTGCAGGTGAGCGTACCTGCAGTTCCAACCAGTTCACCTGTCCCACCTGGTACCCGGGTCATCCTCGCTGCGTGCCGCTGAACGCCGTGTGCGACGGGGAGAAAGACTGCGCTAACGCAGCCGACGAGCTGCAGAACTGTCCCACCCGGAACTGCCACATGAACGAGTTTGCCTGTGCCAACGGGCTCTGCATCCTCATCCCATACCAGTGCGTGAGAAACATTCGCAAAAGCGGAACGGCAGGACGTTTATTTAGCTCAACCTAACCCTCACTCTCTACCTCTCCCAGCTGCGACCGCGTGAACGACTGCGGAGACGGCAGCGACGAGTTGAACTGTAAGTACGACACCTGCAGCAGCAGCCAGTTCACCTGCGGGAACGGAGCTTGCATCCCCGCCTCCTACACCTGCGACGGGGATAACGACTGCCTGGACGGTTCAGACGAGGCCGACAGCCTGTGCGTCACGGCGCAGCCGACCTGCTCGCCCCAGCAGTACATGTGCAGCTCAGGAGAGTGCATTGACCTCCACAAGGTGTGCAACGGGCAGAAGGACTGCCAGGACAACAGCGACGAAAAAGGCTGCGGTGAGAGAAATGAGCTTTACTGTGTTTGATTGGTTACAGTGAAGACAGATTAAAGGTGTCACCTAAACAGGATATGTTTTAAGGCAGATTAACCCAGATGAGATCCTGAGAGCACGATGGGCCGTTCCTTTGTTTTACTTGTAAAATAGTTGTCTCAGTTCAGTCCAGTTTAATTAAATTTTACCCTGCAAAAACTCAAAATCTTACCAAGTATTTTTGGTCCATTTTCTTAGTATACTTGAAATAAGAGAAAACTGATTTCTCAGCAAGATGCAGGAGCTTGGTTTAGGTCAATAATTTCTGAACATTGATGGAAAAGTACATGTTACACTGGCAGATTATTTCATTAAAAACACGGAGAAACTTTGTTGTTATAAGTGAAAGTGAACTTAAAACAAGCTCCTTTATCCTGCTGAAAAGTAATTTTAAGTTAGTTTTGTCTTATTTCAAGCGTACTAAGATATTTGTACAAGAAACTAGACAAAACTACTTGTTTTTGCAGTGTTTTTATATATAGACAATCCAAAACAAACCTCATCTTGAGTCACATCATTTCAATTCAGTCCTAATCCTAGTTGGTTAACAGTCCATTAAGCTACAGTTATTATTCTAAGGAAATCCAGCAGATTGACAATTGGATCAAGTTGTTGACTTGCAGATTTCACTCACATTCATTCACATTCAGTCTACAAGATTCTTCTATATTGTGCTGTTTGTCCACCAGGTGGCGCTTTTTCCCCCTTCAAAGCATGCATCAAAACTTTGTTCCAACTTTTAGCAAGTGTGCCTTGCCTCAGTAATGCTAACTGTGGATCACTGTTCATTTTAGATCATGGCGTGTGTTTTTCAAAAATCTACGTAGGTATAATGTATTTTATGGAGATTTATTTATTCATTTATCAACAAAAACATAGAGAAGTATTGAAGAGGATTAGGGCAACTGAAAAAAATTACTTTTCTCAGAAGATTTAAGTCGAAATTCTTAGAAAAAAAAGTCAAAATCTGCTACACTGGCCTGTTTAAACTAAAAAAATGTAAATGCATTATATTTTTTCCCAACTCTATTTTGAGCCATTTCTGCTTTCTTAAATCTTCTCAGTGCAAAACTAATCTTTTTCTTTTTTCCTTCTGCTCAGGAGTCAATGAGTGTCTGAACACACAGGTCCATCAGTGCGCTCAGCTCTGCACAGACACCCTCACCAGCTATTACTGCTCCTGCAACCCGGGCTACCGCCTCATGCCCGATGGCAAAGCCTGCGAGGACGTCAACGAGTGCACCACCACGCCCGCCGTGTGCAGCCAGATCTGCGAGAACAGCGTCGGCTCCTTCCACTGTAAATGCGCTCCTGGGTACATCCGCGAACCGGACGGACGCACCTGTCGCCAGAACAGCGGCATCCCCTCGTACCTGTTGTACACCAATCGCTACTACATCCGTTATTTATACGTAGACGGGACGAAGTCTGGCATAGCGGTGCAGGACCTGTCCAATGCGGTCGCTATAGACTATGATGACTATGAGAAATGGCTGTATTGGCTGGATGTGGGTGCTGGAAAGATTGAGAGGATGCGTTTTGACGGCACCGGCAGAGAGACACTAGTGGCTCATAACATCGGAGGAGCTGAAGGCCTGGTAGTAGACTGGGTGGCAAGGTGAGTAAAAAGAGAGCAACGTAAAGTTTTGAGCTTATACATTATAATCAGATGTTTGCAGTCAAAGTAAGATTGTTTTGCATCTTGCAGGAAGCTGTACTGGGTGGATAGTTATTATAGCTCGGTTCATGTGATGGAGCTGGACGGGCGCTTCCAGAAGAAGCTGGTGACCGGAGAGTTTAAAAACGGAAATGACACGTATTTCATCGGCCGACCGCGCGCCGTGGCCATCAACCCCAAATATGGGTACACACACACACACACACACACACACACACACACACAATGAAGCACAAGCTTTAAAGTTGTTGAATAACTAAAAAAAAAAGTTTTCTGTGAGACGTTTTTGTATGCATGCATTATGTATTATGCATCATTATCTGACTTTTCCTCGCCCTCCTCTTTCTTCCCTGAATGTCTCTTCTTCTCAGATGGCTGTACTGGACAGACTGGGGCGACAAAGCGTACATCGGCAGAGTCGGCATGGACGGCAGGAACATCAGCGCCATTATCACGACCAAACTGGAGTGGCCCAACGCTCTGACCATCGACTACACCACCAACAAAATCTTTTTTGCTGACTCGCATCTTAACTTTTTGGAGTGAGTTACTAAAAAATTGCAGTGCATTCACAAGTCATGAAAAGGTGTTTTCCCTTCGCACATACAAATTTCCTCTCATTTTTTGTAAATATTTTAGCTATGCAGACATGGACGGCCAGAACCGACACCGGGCCATTGCTGGGACTCTTCCTCACGTCTTTGCTGCTTCCCTGTTTGAAGACTGGATCTACTGGACAGACTGGAACACTCACACCTTAGAGAGAGCGCATAAATATACCGGCGAGCAGCGCGTCATCATGGGGAACAACACCCATCGGCCCTATGACATCCGAGTCCACCACCCCTATAGGCAGCCTAGAAGTAAATCAATATAATCTACTTTAAACTGAGTGTTTGAGCAGACCACAACAGTGATTTTTTTTTATTTTGATAATTTTATTCGCCAGTTGAGAACCCCTGCTCCTCACATCACCTGACCTGCAGCCATCTGTGCCTGATCGCGCCTGGAGGCCAGCAAGCTTCCTGCGAGTGTCCGGACCACTTCATCGGCATCGCGGTGGGATTCCAGATCCTGTGTGTGGCAGACTGCTCCAGCACCCAGTTCCGCTGTGGAGACAACGAGAAGTTAGTCTGATGGAAGATGATGCTTTGTATCTGTTATATTTGTTCATCAAATCAAAGACGTTTCACTAAACTTTAGAAATGAAATCTAATAAAATTATAATAATTAGCATATTTTGAGAGAGGCACAAGGGTCACAATTTGAATTTGAATTTATTTAATAAGGGACAGTCCAAATTAATCTATAAACAGATTTAGCCATGAGGGCTAATTTTCATCTGATTTAATACAAAGATAAGTTTGGGGGGAAAATAGAAAATCAAATAAGTGCGTAAATTAATTAGATATGTTTTCACAGTTTATAAAATACAAAATAAAATATTTACATTTTAAAATTATTCATTACAGTTTACTGATTTTAAACATGTTTATGTTGCAACAGATTCGTTTATTTTATCTCCCAATTTTACAAAATCAGTGACCAGGTCTTTGTGATTAGTTTATTATTGATTAGTTTGTTAGAATAAATTATTTACAGTAGTTACAAAGGTTTTTAACTTGAATTGGAGGACTGACATTTTGTCAGTCATGTCACTGACATATTACAATATTTGCTCATGATCAAATAAAAAGGGAAAATTAAAAACATTTCTGTAAATTCAAAAAAGGAAATTTGAAGGGAAAATTACAATAATTATAAAGGTTTATCTATTATCTATCTATCTATTGTGTGTTTTTCTAGATGTGTGCCTATATGGTGGAAGTGCGACGGCCAATCGGATTGCGGCGATGGTTCAGACGAACCTCAGACGTGTCCACCTCGGTACTGCCCCATCGGCCAGTTCCAGTGTTGGGACGGGAACTGCACCTTCCCCGGTTTCCTCTGCGACGGACACCCAGACTGTCCCGACAGCTCAGATGAGGACGCTGCCCTCTGCAGTATGGGAGTTTCATAAACCTGAAAACATTAAACATATCAGTTAATCAAATCTGGTCAGTTTCTCAGTGGAAGTGGGTTCATGTCGGGTTTTGTGTTCTCGTAGGCGATCATCGATGCGAGGTTAACCAGTTCCAGTGTAAAAACAAGAAGTGCATCCCTGTGTCCTGGCACTGCGACGGCGTCAACGACTGCCCTGACGGCAGCGATGAGGACGCAGAGACTTGTGCTCAGAAGACCTGCCGACCTGGAGAGTTCAAGTGCGCCAATGGCCGCTGCCTACCTTCGAGCTACGTGTGTGACGCCCAGGACGACTGCGGAGACGGATCAGACGAGCCGTTTGAAACCTGCAGTAAGTACCAGAACGGATCCGGTGGAGGTCTGGTGTTACTGGAACGTCTTACAGTTTCAGATCTCACCTCTCGTTTATCTTTCTGCCTCTTCTCAGTGGGTCCAGAATACAAGTGCGATGAAGACACAGAGTTTTCCTGCAAGACAAACTACCGCTGCGTTCCTCAGTGGGCCCGCTGCGACGGCACAAACGACTGCCTGGACAACAGCGACGAGGAAGGCTGCGGTCAGTTCCACATCTGATCTTCTTGTCCTTCAATGTTCTTTTGTTACTTTTGAAGAGTTTTCTACCTGATTGCAAACAATGAACCAAGAGTTTATTAACTTTGATACCAAACTGCAGTCATTGTACACTGACCATGTGTTGAATCGCCCAAACAGAGGAGTTGACCTGTGACCCTCTGGGAGATTTCCGCTGTGACAACCACCGCTGTGTTCCCATACGATGGAAGTGTGACGGCGCCAACGACTGCGGCGATGGATCGGATGAGAGAAACTGCGGTAAGTCTTCGATTATTTATGCTTTAACTCAGTTGTTGTTGAAGCTTCTGCAAAATATTACGTCCATGTTTTTATTGCTTTATAGATTTTCCAATTTTGTAATCTAATAAATGTACTTTGTTCATTTATTCTCCCTTCCTTTTAAGTTTCATATCAGATGAATCAGCTGCTTTCAGGCTGTAGATAAATGTTTTTTTTTTTTTTCCAGAGCCAAGGTCTTGCACTGAAAGCGAGTTTCGATGCGACAACGCTCAATGCATCCCTGGAACCTGGCGGTGCGACCACGACAACGACTGCGGAGACAATTCGGATGAACGAGACTGCGGTGAGTATGCAGTGCATTTAAGACCCACATTGCTTTTGGTTTGCAGCTCTACATTTATCAGGGTTCCTGCACAGAAGTGAAAAGTGTTAAGTTTACTTTTGATACTTTCTAAGTCTGAACTCACTGAGCACTGAAAATACTTCTTTCCAGACTTTATTCTAGAAGTAAAAAAAAATAATTTTTATTTATATTTATATAACCTGCATTGTTTATATATGTGTCTAGAATTTTCCATTTTCTATTTTTTTCAGTTTCTGACTTATATTTTGCTGTTTGTTTTAAATTTCTTCCACATCAGTCACCAGTTATACAGCTACTTTTTTAAATTTGTACAAAAAAACATAATCTAGTCCATATTTGGCAAATCCAATAATAATAATAATAATAATAATAATAATAATCCTTTTTTAATTTCAAGGACAGTTTCAGTCTGACGCCATGATTTGTCAGACTGAAACTGTTTTTCAGTCTGATTTTCAGGGAAAATCAGATCTCCCTAAAGTAATAACAGTAATAATAAAAAAAATATTTGACTGGAAAATAAATCAGGAATGATTATGATAAATCAGAGGATGATTTGTGCTTTTCTCTCCTTCAGAGCTGCTGACGTGTCGCCCGGGTTTCTTCCAGTGCGACTCGGGTCACTGCGTCCCCGCCGCGCTGCAGTGTGACGGCCGGGCCGACTGTCTGGATTTATCTGACGAGACCAGCTGTCGTAAGTAAACACGAAAACTAACAAAACCTTTCCAGGTATTTTTTACAAAAATAGAAACATTATCCCAGATTATTGGCTTCCAAAATGATCACATAACACAATGGTTTGCAACTTTATAATTAAAATAAACATGCATCCTTTCCAAATGACTGAAAACTTAATTTTCACTGAGATGTAAAATTAAGCTCCTTTTTTATTCAAACTTGAAATTTGCAGACTGGAAAATCTGTAAAAGTCGTAAATGTTTGAAAGATTAGTTCATTTCTTCTCATGTTTTACTTCAGTTTTGTAACTAATGCTTAAACACAAGTTTTAAAAAGTGTTTCTTCACTTACATGCAACAAAAATGTATTGAAGTGATGCACTGGACTTTATTCATCTTGTTCAACTTCATTTTGAGAAATGTTTTCGTGTCGTTAGAAATAGTTTGGTTTATGCCTCAGTAATTTTTTTGCAGCGATGTGATTCTCTTATTCTTCCGACTTTTCCAGCAACTCGTTACCCAGGAGGCCGTTGGTGTCCTCCCAACCAGTTCCAGTGCGCTAACCGGCTGTGTGTGAGTCCGACCTGGGTGTGTGACGGCGTCGACGACTGTGGGGATCGCTCCGACGAAGTGCTCAGTCTTTGCTGTGAGAAAAATTTACATTTTTATGCTTATAATATTCTGTTAAAAGTTTTATTTTAGCTTTTTTGTTTTAAACTTAATTGTCCGTGTTACATTTTAAGGTCAAATGGCGTCGTAGTTTATAGCCTGAAAACCAAAAGCGTCCAAAATTAGCAACATTAAATAAATCTCAGGCAGCTCTTTTGTTCTTTTTAAAGCAGCTTCGTAATTTTAAAACATAAACGTTTCTGATGAGAATATCTTGATGTACATATGTGAGTTCGTATCGTCAACACAAAAAAGCTCAAAATAAGAAGCTGTTTTTGAGCTAAGCTAAATTAACAATAAATCCTAAATCAGTAGTTTGACTTCCCTCAGAACCACAGTATGTGACATGTTGCGGTAAGAAAACTAGCTATAGACTTTCAGTGTCACAGTTTGAGTTGGGACTTTAAAACAACATTTTTAAGATCTACATTTCTGTGAAACCATCACAAGTTAAACTGATTTTATGGAGAGCAATAACTACTTTATGGTGGCTAATATAAAGTCTTCAGGTGAGACAGTTGTTGAGAGAAATTGGAGTTTCTCGGGCTGGTCTAAAAGCTGAAATAAAAGCTAAATGCTGCCAGAACTCAATGTTTTTTAGGATGCAATATTGATAGAATATCTTTTAAATTCATATCTAGGTAGCTGGTTTGTTAGGTCTCAAACCGTCCTACTCACTGAACAAGTTGTCACTAAAATTTTTACCCTAATCAATTCACATTAAGGCATTTTTTTCTACCAGTTCATCCTTTTTTTTAACATACATCTGAACTTCAAACATGGAAATCAATATATTTATTATGAGCTACAAGCCTTGAAGCACCTAAAAAGAAAACTTAATAATTTTTTTTAATTTTTAAAATCATATTTGTTTTTAATCAGTGAACGTCACCTGTGAGATGCCGTCCAGGTTCCGCTGTGCCAACGGCTACTGCGTCTACGCAGGCCTGCTGTGCAACATGAAGGATGACTGCGGAGACGGCAGCGATGAAGACGAAGACCTCTGTATGATTCACACACACACACACATTTTATCTGCATTTATAAACCACAACACCACATCCAAAGCAAACTTAGAAACATGTGGACAAATCCACATCTGCAAGCTACAAATCAGGCTAAGTGCAGAACTGTTGTTGTGCATTTGTTTTGTCTTTTAAATGTAGCCATAACCAGATTCATGATAAGTTTCTGAGATTGCCAGGCATTAGTCTAAACCCCTCTAATGCGCCGACCTTTGCTGAACTGAGGTCAGTGAAACGGGAAATCCCGATGTAAAGCCAGTGACCCCAGAGGTCACAACGCCTCCGGCTTCCAGATGACAAGAAAGTAGTTCACTTCATGAAAATGTTGCACAATCGGCTTAAACATCCATCAAATTATTCTTAGAGAAGATTATATTGTTAGGGGCAGGGTAGACATTCCCACTGGCTTGTTCATGGAAAACAAATTGTTTGTTGGTCATATCATGTTACAGCAGGCAGCCATTGTTTCTGTGGGGCGTCTTGGTGTTTGATATCATGGTGTGTTTGGAAAAAAATGTGACCTTTAGGTCTCTTTAATGAATAATTGTGCGTCTTTGACAGGCCGTGAGCCCACCCTGGCCCCCTGCACCCTGGAACAGTTTAAATGTACCAACGGACACTGTGTGGCCCTGCCTTACGTCTGTGACCACAACGACAACTGTGGGGACCGGACAGATGAAATGGGCTGCAGTGAGTAACACCAACACTTATTAACATTATGGAAAACATATTTGAGTTATTCTACGTCTATTGTTAAGAAAAATGAGACAAAAATTGGACATTTATTCACCAAAAATTTCAGATTAAACATATTTGGGGTTTAATTCCAACTACAGAGATATATTAGACTTACTGGCTGCCATTTTTCATCAGTATTAAGGAATTATTGACTTAAAACAAGCTCACATGTCTTGCTGAGAAGTTACTTATAAGTTAATTTTCTCATATTTTAAGTGTACACAGATATTTGCACTAGAAACTAGACAAGAATACTTGATAATATTCTGTGTTTTTGCAGTTAAAGTATTTGATCTATGCAAAAATTACATTAAAATGTTGCAGTTTTGAACTGTTTAACTCACTTTAGTTGTCAGCTTTGCTAATCTTGAGTTAAGTAAGAGGTTAAAGCAAGTCAGATTATTTTCCTAACTGATGTATCAATCTTAAAAAAGGGTCTTGAAATGTTTTGAAGTGTTTTCATGAAATAGCTGCAAACCTTTGAAGTTAGGTAGTAGGTAATAAAAAAAATCTGATTTTCTGATTAACTGTTTTGATATTTTCATAAAGATCAAAATCCTTCTTGTTCTTTTTCTATTTTCTTCTTGTGTTCTTTAACAATGTTTTGTTTGTTTTTCTCCACACACTCTGAATCCAGATTTCGGCCAAGATCGGAACTGCGATGAGAGTCTCTGCCAACACATTTGCACCAACCTGAACGGTACCGGCTTTATCTGCTCCTGCAGGACTGGATATAAGGTGGACCCCGACAGCACCTACAACTGCCTCGGTACACACATTCCCAACCCAAACAGGTCGAAACCCACTTGTTCTCCCTCTCAGAACCTGACAGTTTTCTCTCTCTGGCAGACATCGATGAGTGTAAAGAGTATGGTACCTGTCCTCAGGTGTGTAAGAACACCAAAGGAAGCTACGACTGCGAGTGTTCATCTGGCTACAGGAAAGTGGGTGATGGAAAGATGTGTGAGGCTGAAGGTGAGAGCAATCTTTTATGGGCCTGAAGCAACTTAAGGGATGATGAAAAATCGAGGGACCTTTCACCGTGGTAAATATGTGCTAAAACATGTAACGTGTGCTTCTCCCTCAGGCGCCGCTCCTCTGCTGCTGCTGCCGGAGAGCGTTCGGATCCGGAGGTTCAACCTGCAGGCGGAAACTTACCACGACTTCCTCCAAGAGGAGGAGCGCATCATGGCTCTGGACTATGACTGGGACCACAACAACACTGGATTCAGTAAGACGCTTGGATCAGTCATTGCTTTAAAGGGAACATTTTGTGTAAAATTCACATTTTGCATGTTATTATACTTCCATTTAGGTCTCAACTGCTTCTAAGACATCCTAAGCATGTTAAAAAACTACTCAGGCATTTTTTTTGCAATAAGTTAGTGTTTTTTTGTTTCTGGAAATTGAGCCGTTTCAAAAATTGTTGAGCCACAATTAACAGACACTATGCTGTTACCTAGCAACCCCAGCCTACGCTTGCCCCTCTAGAAACCCAAGCACAGCTCCAGCACATTTGATCAGCTTGTTTCACCACTGTTTGTACAATGGCTGCTGGAAAACACAAGTGTTTTATTGTTGACTTACCGTTCAAAAGCCACTTGCTGCATTCTTGTTAGTTGTGCAGGTGGCCCCACTTCTGCTTTTCAAAGATGTACGGTTGTGTAATTTTGCATCTGTTTGCAGCCATTTTCAGGTGCAAGTGTAAACTTTGATTTGTGGCCAGCTGCAGCTTATATGGATTAGGATTTAAAGTGACAAGAGGCCTTAAAACAACTCATTCTGAAAGAAGTTGAAAATATCACCTTTGTCTCACTATCTAAGAATGATTTTGTGCAAAAAATGTAATGAACTTGTTTTAAATACATCGTAGACCTATCCTAACTTATTCAAGGAAGCATAGTAAGTCACATTTATGCAGTAAGTTTTACATTTTGTTTATTATCCTTTTAGGCATGGTGTACTTCACCGTTGCTGGTAAGGACGCTGAGCCCGGTGCCATTAAGAGAGCGTACATACCTTCAGTGGACGATGGCAGTAACAACATCGCTGCTGCTGTTGACCTCGGTATCAAATACATCACAACACCAGATGGCATCGCTGTGGACTGGGTGGGCAGGTGAGGTACTTGATTGCTGTATAAGCTTGATGTTAGAATGCCCACTAATGAGAAGTTTGTATTTTTTCTTCCTAGAAACCTTTACTGGGCAGATTCCAGGCTGAAAAGACTGGAAGTGGCCATGTTGGATGGACGCTACAGGAAGCATCTTGTGAAGACTGATTTGGGGTATCCATCTGCCGTGGCGGTCAACCCTCGGCTCGGGTAAGGCAGAAAAAGATTTCGTTCCGGCTGACAGAAATAAAACAAACCTGTAAAACTTACTTTTCTAACTCCTGCTGCAGAATGCTGTACTGGGCAGACAGAGGAGACGTGGCTAAGATCGAGTGTTCGTGGTTGGACGGGCAGGAGAGGAAAGTTCTAGTAGCCGACGGCCTGGGTTGGCCCACCGGCCTGGCCATCGACTTCACCAACGGAGACAGAATTTACTGGTCGGACTCCAAGGAAAGCCACATCGAGTCTATTCTGCCTTCAGGAGAGCAACGCAGAACAGCAGTTTATATAGGTGAGACACAGGAAGTGGGTCTTAAAAGGCTCACATTGTACAATAAGTATGACCCAGTAATTAAAGGTAATACATAATGGCTTTCTTCTTGCTGCTTCTCCCTGAAAGTGTGTTGAACTAATAGACTAGAAATAAACACTGCAAAAACACTAAATCCTACCAAGTATTTTTGAAGTAGTTTCTAGTTCAAATATCTTGAAATAAGACCAAACCAGTTTTAAGTTAGTGATTCCTTAATATCGATTAAAAGTACATTAAAAGTACTAGTCCCACTGACACATTATTTGAATAATCTGCCAGTAGAATTAGCACTTTTTTTTATCAATCCTAAGGAATTATTAACATAAAACAAGCTCCTATATTTTGCTGAAATGTTACTTAAGGCCATGTGGCTGTTTGATTTTCTCTTTTCCCTGAAATCTACTGTCACATGTTGGACTCTATTAAGTAATTAGTCGACATTTTATGACAGTTGGGTGTATTTTATTTAGAGGTGGACCAGGGTAAACACCAATGGATGCCACACGCTTTAGATTGGTACTTGTAGAAAAGATTGACAACCAAAAGGATTGTTTTTTCCTCTCCCAGCATAACTGTGCACTATTTCATGTTGGTTTCTCAAATAAAGACATTAAAGTTTGATTGTCCAGTGGGGTTATGTGGAAAATGTCAAGTATGCATTTACACGCCTGAAGCTTATAAAAAAATCAAACTTTCTGTCTTTTATTTGATGCGTAGATGTGAGAAACCCCTTCAGCGTGTGCGTGTTTGAGGACCACGTTTACTGGAGCACTCAGGAGAAAGGCGAGGTTTTCCGGCAGAACAAGTTTGGCCAAGGAGACAAAGTGAAGGTGTTGACTGCTGGACCCTGGCTGACTCAGATCTCTGTGTACCAGCAGCAGAGATACAACTCCATGGCCAGTAAGACCAACGCATGTTCAAGAACATTATGAAGAGAATGTCATAGTATGTCCTTTATTTTCCACTCTTTCCATTTCATTCCACCTTTTTTTTCCATTTTGCATTTTTGCACATGCAGTAAAGAATCCATGCAAAGGAATCTGCAGCCATCTGTGCCTGCTCCGGCCGGGAGGCTACACCTGCGCCTGTCCTGAGGGCACCAACTTCGTCGCCGGCAGCAACACTGAATGCGACGCCGGTAAGAAACAAAACCTTTTAGCTTCACTTGTGAGAGCAGAAGGAGATGAATTTGTGCTGTTACGACTGGCTCAAGGTCATAACAAAAACGGGAGACCATGCAGGGGTTAAAGTGTAGAAAAATGAATATTTATTAACAAAAACAACAATGGATTGTGGATATCAGTATCAGTGGTGTAATGCAAATGCTTGGATGTGTTGTATGAGTGCATATGGAAGTGTTGAAGTGCCAAAACAAAGACAAACTCAAAGGTGCAAAAAGGAGGGGAGCTGAGCCCTGGCAACAAAACATCACAAGGGTCAAGCGGCAGAATGGACGCTGAAGGCCAAACAGAAGACGGAGACAGCCAGGTTCAAGTACTCTATGCTCCAAATTAGCAAATCAGCAGCACTTGTAAAGGGGAGGAGCACAAAGACAAGACACCTGCAGCCCAGCCTACAAGGCCCAGGGCCGTAACAGTGCAGATACAGAGAAAACTCACTCAGTGTTTCTGATTACTCAGGTTTTGATCCACCGCCCACCATGCCTCCACCATGCCAGTGTCAAAATGGAGGCACATGCTACTTTGACGACAACAAGGCTCTCTGCATGTAAGAGTTTGGGTTCTGTTTCTGCATTAAACTGTTAGAAATGAAGAAATTATTGCAATGCCATGATCACACACAGTAAAAAAGATGAAAAATCCAATCTTCACTGGGGAAATTATTAATTTAATTCATTATGAAACATTGATCAGATTGTTTAGGAACTTTTTATTTCTAACAAATGACTTCCTGTTTCATGGGTTCTTTGTATGATGTGACAGAGATACACAGACAGAGGCTACAGGGAAATGGCTTCTTTCTTAAATGAAGTCAGATAGATGATTGAAATGTAAAACGAACTGGAATAGCATCTATGTTTATCGTAAAAATCTCCAAATCTAAGTGCTGAGATTATGAATGCCATTTAGTTGAATATTTGTTCAGGATATAAACAATGTGTCTTTAATGTTTGCTTTTACTCCACAGATGTCCTTCTGGGTGGAAGGACGACTACTGCCAGACCAGCGTGCACAACGTGGTTGCATCCTCAAGTATGTTTTTATTTCCGTAGAAATAACAGCCGAAGATAAAAAATAACCTTAATATTAATATCAAAAAGTCTCATCCTCTTCCTTTTGCGTTTCCCTGACAGTTGGAATAGCCATCGGGGTGACGGTGCTGATTGTGGCCCTGCTGGTGGCTCTGGTTTACTGCTGCAGGAAGAAGCCCAACATCATGGGGAGGCTGCAGGGCAGCTTGCCCAGTATGCCCAGTATGCCCACTTTCTCAGGTCTAAGGTAAGCTGTTGCTGTCAAATATTCAATCCTAACAGAAAGATGAACATGGGACAAATATTACAACATATTTTGGAGGATAAACATGATTTATATTCCACTTTTTTAAAAGGCAGTTTCTATATTTTTATTGCATTTGACTGTGTCAGCATTTTGACACGTTCTGTTTTTGTTGACGATTTTTAGGAACGGATTCACCCAAAATGAACCAAAAACAGAAGAGAATGAATCGAGGCAGAACGGAGACACAGTCAGTCATAGTTATCTTTATTACCTGTCACCTTCTTCTTGTGTTATTATGATTTTTCAGCACCGTTTTAACCTTCAGACCCGGCTGGTAAACGGTGTAAATAAATAAACGGCTGTATTTTGGGCTCAGGTTCCCTCCATCTCGGTGTTGATGGTTGACGCGGAGGGGAAGAGCTTTGAGAACCCGGCGTACGAAGCTGAAGGGCAGCCTGGCTCCACCCGCAGGGCGACGCCCACATCCACTCCTGTTCAGACACAAAAGGTCCTTAAAAACACACACACAGCTGTTCGCCTCCACGTTGGATTCATTCCACTCACTTCTTGTCCTTCTAGATATGTTGTTAAATGTTTTGTCTGCCATTTTCTCATGTTTTTTTATGGAAATGTGTTTTAAAGACATTTATAATTTATGCTCATGACATTGTAAACAAATGCAGCATAAATGTTGATGAGCCTAATTTATTCTTCCTCAGGAGAACATTGTTAACCCCCTGTATGGGGAGGGACGTCACCTCACAACAAGTTCAGCTCCATCTGCCATTTCTAAGGTCAGGTTATTAACCAATTGAAACAATAAATTAGTTTTATATAACTATATAAAACTAATTATAGTTTTATATAGTTATAAAACTATAATTAGTTTTATAACTAATTATAGTTATAAAACTAACTATAATTAGTTAGTTTTATAACTATAATTATAAAACTATAATTTTATAATTATAGTTATATAATTATAACTATAATTATAGTTATAGTTATAACTATAATTATAGATAGCTAGATCTATCTCTATAGAGATAGATCTAGCTATCTATCTCTATCCGTCTCTATTTATTCGTGTTTCTGAGCTCAGCATCAGGGATTAAATCTTCCCGCCTGTGTTCTTTCTCAGGCGGCTGCCGGTGAATTTGAAGAGGATGTGTATGTTGCATCGAGTTCCCGGGTAGCCATGGAGGTATGCATCTAAGTTTAGGACAAAAGGTTTGCAACCCGGTGACGGTCTCTGTAAAACCTTTGTCTAATCGAAACATAATTCCTGTTTTCAACAGCAAATCAGAGCCACTCAGGATGAAGGTTCAGGCTCTGTCGAGAATCCCATCTACGAGGTGAGCGAAAACCCGCGATGCAGAACATGTAGCCATGAAGCCTCATGTTTTATTTTAAGTAAATATTTACCTAATACAGCAATGCCATGTGATAGAGATGTGTAGAAAGCCTTATACTTCTTGTGTTCTCAAACTGTTATCAAATTAGGATTCCAAAACTACAATAGCACCAGAAAAAGTTTTTTTTTTTTTTGTCCTACTATCACAAATGTAAACAAGAAATGATTACTCAACACTCAACCAGCTTTGGTCTGCCAAGACTAAGAGTTAACTTTCCCCACAACAAACACTCCAGGTGGGACTGACATCAAAAAATAAATTAAAAAACAAAGTACCTCATTCTCTCTGTTAAGTACAGTGGGAGATCTGTGATGCTGTGGGCCTGTTGCTCTTCTAAATGGCCTAATATTCTTGTTAGAATGTATACCATCAACAACTCACAAATGGTCACAGGAACATCCAAACAACATGAAAAAGTAAAATTTGCAAAAAAATAAAAACGGCAAAAGCAAAAAAAAAAAAAGAGGCAAACAGCAGGGCAGATGTTCTTGAAAAACTAGTTTAGTTGTCTTTGTTCTTAAACAGTACAAAGACTTTTTAAATGAATGACTCTTCCTGGAAATCCAAAAAGTGACAAAATCATTGCAGAAATGTTTTTTAGGCTATAAAATCTTAGTTTCAGGATAAAAACCTGGTGTAGAGAGAAGGACTGTCATTATTTTATAAAGTTTTAACAACAGAAAGATAATCCTGACTTGAACTTGGATGGAAACTAGTTCATTTTGCTGCATTCCTATACAACATTTTGATGTTCTTGCAGAAAAACGAAGACGAGTCTACTTCTGATTCCGACGTTTGAGACGACCGCCGCGCTCCTGGACGGGAGACAAACCCACCTGGAATAATAACATGGACTCAACTAAATTTATGTAGAAACCTTGTGGAAGAGAAAGCACAGTGTTCTGTGACACCTTTAGTTAGATGTAACTTAACTTCAGTGAAGGTATTTGTATGAAAATCATCTGGAATATGTGATTTGTTATGACTAGAATCCGGCTGGTTTAGTTCGGTGAATATTGTAAATCAAACCTTTGAGATATTCTTGATTAAGAGCTTGTGTCTTTTGTAAATTTTAATTCCATGACGCATCTTTTACTAAACTTTTATCATTAAATTGTCTGTCGTTGGTATTATTCTTTGATCTTTCAGTCTAATCACAAGAAGAGGCTCCCCCCTGCGTTATCCTTTTTGATCACAGATAAAACTCTGATCTCCATCTTCTGCGTCTGACCCACTGAGCGACTGCGAAACGCTTTGTCATCCTCTATTTAATCCAGTGATCGCAGCGCAACCGCAACACTTCTGTGTGCCTTTTCTCACACACTCCAGTGTGTCTGCACACATTAGGGTCGCGCCAGCCAAATGAGCTGAGGCACCACAGACAAGTGAACAAGGCAGATAAGAGAGAGGGGCTGGGAAGGGTGGTGGGAGCCGTGTTTTCGTGCCTCTTGATGATTCACAGTCCACGTTTCCAACCTGCTGGTTCCCCATGAGGCATCACCCAGAGAGCGAGCTGCACTCAGAGAGACGGAGAGGTGGAGGGAGGAAGGGAGAGAGAGACGCACACCAAAGAGGCATGCAGCTCACAGCATGTGTGCACACAGTGCTGCCTTCGGGGACTGTGGGAACATTACCTCATGCATGAATTGTCCAGTTATACCAGAATGGATTTTAGAAAGCCAAGGAATTCCCTTATTTAAAAACTAGAGTTGAAACATGTCAGTTTTCGTCTTACTGACAGAAAAATAAATGATTTTGCACATCCAACTGGATGCAACCTTTCTGCATTCGCTGGTTTTATGGAATGACATTGATGGTTTCTCAATTTATTCAAGAAACAGAAAAACAACCATGCTACGGGCCGCCGGCTCCAAGTCCTACACACCGAAAGCAAATTGTACATTCACATAATCATTCACATTAACGAATGTATTTATATATTACAACACAGATTATGAAAATAATAAATAATATACCTACAGATAAACTGGATACATTTGGAAAACTCCCACCTCTCCCACAGGAGAACCTGACATCGGGGTTCCCAATCTTAAAGTCACACGTTTATAACAATGACGGAGTTTTCAAAGGTGTTACAGTCAGGTAAAAAACAATCTGAATAACACAACAACTACATTTTGTGTAATTAAAACAAAAAAGAAGTACAACCAGGTTATAAGTGCATCAAAACTAAGAATTCCAACAAATTATGATCTATAAACTAGGGGTGCAATGATTGTGGTTTTCTGGCCGATCGCTGATTACTGATCTTCAAAAAGCCTGACCTGCTGATTCAGATTGTCTGAAATGTTGCAAAATATAGTAAGAAAGTTGCTGAGTTGGCAACAGTGGGGTGACTGTTGTTAAATGCAAACATGCAGACATGACAGTGGCTGATTTTTAGACCTTTGCTGAGGTAGAGAAGATGAGTGGATAAGATCGGCTTCACAGGTGAGCATCAGCTGATCACTGACCTCCTAAAAATTAAGGAAATTGGTGCAGATTAATCGGTGTGCCCCTACTATGAACACATCCACACTACCATGCAAGTACTTTAATGCATTTGTTGACTTAATTTAAAATCGTACAAAGGTTTGGGACATATGTCTGGATACACGGATGCGGATAACCTCTTATTTTGTGTGCATGTGAAGTATTTTTTGCCCCATAAAGTTCATAGAAATCCTAAGCGGTTCCTCAACTCTCAGATTGGATTGGAAATTATTAGCAGCCAGAAAAATCCAGATTGGTGCATCCCAGTAAAAATAGATAGTAATATTCACTTTGTCCTTTTTTTGAACATTCAAACTATAATATACTTTAAACAGAGAAGAATATATTGTCCATCCAACCAACACATCCAGATCCTGTTAACACAAGATCTAAAATAAGTAAAAACACATTTCTTCTGACTTGATAATCATCGATGATTAGGGTGTGATCATGGTAACCAAACCTCTACAAAACAAGTCACATCACATTTTTAGCAGGTTCTTTTTGAGCAGATATTGCTCAGGATATTGCTTATGTCACATGTAGGGAAGAGATTAACTGTGCACATCTTTTTGTCACCTATAAGGATTTCAGTAAAGATTTATACGGAACAATACATGGGAATGACCACAAATGGATTTCTACTCATTTATTTTTACGAAAACAGTCATTATAAAGAGAACCCGCTGAAAAACCTGGGAGCATGGAATTTACGAGGCGTCCCCGAAGGCAGCAGGAGGAGAGCCGAGACAAGGCGAGAGCGAAGTGGCGTCGGGGGGAAGGGGCGGCTCATTTGGATAGACAGGAAGGAGCGGGGAAATAAAACCCAATGTATGTCACTCAGCTGCGGACCAGACAGACAGAACCTGAGAATAAAGAAATAAATAAAAATAAATAAACAAAACAAAGGTTGGTTTGCATTTATAGCGGCCGGGCTGTCGAGTGGAAACAAAGACAGACGGAGAGAGGACCGCACGCTGAGAGGAGCCTCAACAAGGTAAGGATGCTTTCAATATGCGCTCACTTACCTCTGCACGCTTTTTAGCCTTTATTTATTAGTCTGAGACTGAATGAGCGGTGTAGAAATGTACAGCGCAGGAGTCTGAGACTAAACAGCGCTGAAAGAATATGCTTTTAAAAAACAAAAGCTTTGAGAAACTCTTAAATGTTGTAGGTTTGACAGCACATGTATGAAGGGAAAACGTGTGTGACTGACTGGACTGCATGTAAATGAGGGGTGTGGACTACCTGCTCCAGTCCATCTCAGCTGGACTATAAAAAGTAATTTTACGGCTTTATTTGCTCTTTGTAGGCAAATAAAGATATTTGTTGAGGGAATTATGGAAATTAGTGATTTTAATTGGCAGTAAGTGAACACACAGAAGTCCTAAAGGCATTTTTAGGATTCTGTAACTGTGTTGGGAATAATAAAAATAATAAAATCTCTATCCTAGTGAAAATATATACTTTATATTTGAAGCACAATATTTTGGTGAGAACATATTTTGCAATCAGTGTAAGTAAACAAATGCACTAATGCAAAGATGAGTACTTTTTTACCTTTTGCTAGTGATAAATTGCACATGGGGTTCCACAAGGCGCCATTCTAGAGTCACTTCCATTCAATACATGTTTGCTCCTCCTATTTCATATTGCAGAGCTGAATAATGTCTCTTAAATCAGAACTAAAAACACTTTTGGTTACTGTAGCCTTTCCTGTAAAGCTCAAATATTTGGTCAGTTCATTTTTATTATATCTTAGCAAGTTAGTTGATTGTTTTAAATTTGTATTTTGTTTGTTTTAATTTTTTTATTTCTTATTTTACTGCTTGTATTTTTATGCAGTTTTCTTTACCTTTTGTTCCTTTATTTTTATTTAAAGTTCTTAGCATACCCTGTTTATGAATGCTGCTACAGGTAAACTTCCTTTGTCTAAAATATTAAAAACATCAGCAACAAATAGCAGAATACAGAAAAAACTAGACTGATAGAGGCCCCACATAGTCATTTATTGGACAAAATCAATATGAATACATAGGAAATAAGAAAAAAATAGCAAAATTGTGCTACAAATAAACAGATAGTTAAAATAGCAGAGTAAAGTACAGCAACAAGTTGCCAAATACTGCAGATTAACAAAAAAAAAGACTATAAGACTTAAAATGATGCAACAATTGTTGTAAGGGGCAAAAGGACATATAAACCTCTTAAAATATTATCAAATTAGTTAAAAAAATTATAAACATATTGCATTGGTTTATGATTTGGCCAAAGTTTAATGCTAACAAACCGTAAAATCTCACAAATAAAGCTCTTTATTTGAGAATTATAGCCTTGTATCCGATGACATCGATCTGTGTCGTCTTCTAGCTTTTCACTGGATATTGTTACACTGTATTATTGCCACTTTCCCATCATCCTTGAATCAAACCTCTTCTGCATCGACTTCTGTATAAAATTTCTTCTCTGCCATGAAAGATAAAAAGATTTTGCCTGCAGGTTTTTGGAGTGTTTTGTGAGATAGACTCTGAGACCTCGGGGTCCGTCCCTCAGACACAAAGGCAGCAGCTTTTATTCCAGCAGCGAGCGCTCGGGCCGGCCTGATCCTCCATCCGGCTGCTTCTCAAATGGGGGCGTGCTGAAGGTGTTTTCAAGTGATTTTCTTATAAGCTTCTTAAGAGCCGTCTGCCTCCTGACCTCCTCTGCACAAACATTTCAGTTTCTGTCTGGTGTTTTATCTAAGCGGTCTCAAAATCTCACATAAGCTTTAGGATATCGAAATAACAATCCAGGTTATTGTTTCATATTTGGGCTTGGTTTCAAATCTTGATTTTGAACTTGTAAGATTACATTTAGTGAGAAATTTACAATAATTTGGAAAGAGAAGCTTGATTTTGCTAGTAATTAGATGAAAATGCATTTATTTTTAGATTACGTGTCAAACAGAAGGTCCGGGTGCCAAATCCGGCCCACCGTAGCTTTTTAAGTGGCCCTTTAGACTCCAAACTTAAGCATAAATAGAACCGTCAAGATAACAGTTGTGTGCTTAAATATTGTTTTGTTAATCAAATCAAAGTGGCTCTTTACTTGAAGCATTAGGCAACGCTTCCAGTTTTACTACGGTGTGGAAATTCACACAAAATCAACAAATTGCGTCATTTTTTGTGCTAATTCATAATTGGGAGTTTACTGGAAATTTTCCAAAATATTGGTTTGAAGTGATGCCAACTCCCGCCAGTAGGTGGCAGTATATTTTACTCCTCCACTTCTGCCTCTCTGTACTTATGTCAAGTTCTAGTCTGTGATAGATTTTTTTGTTTGTTTGTTTGTTTGTTTTTTGCGAGTAACAAAAAGTCACATTTAAAGTCATACATAAGTGGAAATATTGCAAAAGTACTTGGTAATATTTTTAAATTAGCAATTTATTGCAAAACATTACAAAAATAGAATGACATCCTGGAGGGACTGATCGATATGAAAATGAACTTATCAAATGCAGAGACGGTTCTAACTTTTTGTTTATCGGGTTTATCAATACATTTTGGCAGAACCGGCCCTTTAAGAATATTCGTGATATTGATCTCAAAATGAAAACGAGTTCGCGCTCTTGATGGGAATATAATCGGTCAAATGCAAATATGTCAGATGAATTTTGTGGGTGGCATCATAAACGGTGGCTAGGCTTCACACACACACACGCAGTGAAGGCCAGATGGGATCTGCAGCATATTGGCGACCTGGCCTCCCCTTTGTCTTCCTCTCGGGACCCGTTCAGCAGCGAATGAATCTGACAAGCAGGTGGCGTGCACGCATGTTTACGTGCGAGGCGAGAGGAGAGAGACATTTGGTTAAAATATCTGTACGCAATGTTGGAGATTTGGCCGGTTTCTCGTTTAACAACATGTGTGATCCACATTAACGTAAGCTGATTTACCAAGCATACACTCCACCTCATGCGGTTCGTAGTTTTTGTCTCTTTAATGATCATTTCTCTGCATCACTACTGACATTTCCTTCTGCTTTAGTTTCACTGAAATCTTCATTCATGCTCTCACTGCGCGCTCCTTCGTCTAAATCCTGGAGGTTGGATAAAAGCACCATATGGTCCATGGAAACCATAAGTAACTCGAGTTAATGAGTGAGAGAAACACCAGAATGATGCTTGAGTTAAGCTGTCGCTGACAGCTTGTGATTGGAGAGAGTCGGATTGTCGACTCCCAGGGCCAAACATAGAAAAGTCGAGGAATGTGCTAAGTAGGCAAAAGCCTGATTCTCACGGTGTAATAATGACCCTGAGCATCCAGGTGCTGCTGACACCAAAATCTCAGCCGAAAAAGCACAATATGATATTTGCTTTCAATTAAAGCAGGAAATCATTCCAACTGCAACTAAAATAATGTAATATATTGAATATTCTTTATACTATTGCTGTAAGAACCCTTTTTGACAAAACCCTTAATTTCCTTTAAGTATTTATATTAGAGCCTTTTTGCTTTTCTCTTTATGTGGTGCAAACAAAAATAACAAGCTACTATAAGCTAGTTAGTCAGGTTATGACCAACTGTAATTTTAAAGCGGCATCCGCTCTGTTAAAGGTGCTGGGACACATTTATCGTTCTCTTAACCAAGGAAAAGACATGTGAGCCTGCAAGGTCAGACCTGCAGTGCACAGCATCTTATTGTACCTTCTTTGGTATTCTTGGTGGATAACTGATCCATGTTTAGTGCCAAGTGAGAATTCAAATTGAAATTAATTCAAAAATACTTTATTAATCCCAGAGGGAAATTAAATGTAACCTGTATTATTGAAGGTTCGTCAAAAGGTTGTTGAGAAGGAGAATTGCTCGTTTGTTTTGGGTCTGAGAACAAGCCAAGCTATAAATAGTAGTTTGAAAAATAATATCTCAAAATCATGCCAACTCTGACAAGTTTTTATTTAATATGTTTAAATACGTTTAAATTAAAATACATTATTTTGTCTTATTAAAGATTAAAGGTAAGGAAAAGACAGTCATTGAGTTGTAAGCAGGCGATAACCATTCTCTTCTTAATATCTGTGTTGTATTTAACCAGCTTTCAAAATGGAGTCAAGAATTTACATTTCCCAACATTATCTGAACTGAGATTTTCTACATTTTAAGTATATTTTCTGAAACTGTAACAGAACACTTTAATGTGGGAAATCAGTTTTATTTCTCTGCACATTCAGCTCAATAAACACATAATGAGTGAAACTGAACTGAAGTTGTAACATGAACGCATCCAGCAGCGATAGACTGAATCAGTCTGGGAATATTATTATCATTGATGCCTGGTTTAAGGCTCAGTCTTTGACTGAGGTTAAAGGTCATGACTCAGCTGAGCAGTTTCACACAGATGGCTTGTAATCACAGTGGCGACATAAGTCTTTCACCATACTGTATGAGGATTAGTTCAGGCACAGCTGCGCAAGATAATAGGGTTGAGGAGAAGCAGATAAAAGTTTGTTTTTGTCACTTTTTGTTATATACAGACATGTATACCACGGTAACCACTGATATTGTTTATTTTCTTGCAGCACCATGTTCGAGTAAAATTACTACCATCACAGCATTTAGAGAAATGCATTATTACAGTATAGCCATACGCCAATTTGTGCTGCATTTGTGCTGGTTTGTGGAGCAAAACAATTCATTTCAGCTGCTGTCACTTTAAGATATTAATAAAAGTTTCTGGAGGTCAGAGATCTTCAATCTGTGCCTCTCACATTTATGAAATAAATCAAACTGAGCAGCCAAAAGTTGGTTTTTGTCTCTTTTTGTTACATATACACCACTGTAACCACTGATATTGCTTATTTTCTTGCAGCACAACGTTCTAGTGATGATTGACACCAAATTTGGTGAGCTACAATTTTCCTGCACAAACATAGGGCAAACGTCTAACATCAATTTTGTTTCATTTGGTTAACGTAGAGGGGCTGGTTGAACCTTTCACCTTTAGACTTTCATTAATATCTTCAAAACAAACACAGCTCTTAACCAAGAATGACAAATATTAACACTTTAGTATCGGTGGGATGATGAGTAAAACTTTTCCAGTTTTATTCGACCTCAGTTCTTCCAGTGCAGCAGTTTGAGATTAGCTTCATGCCTCAGTAAAAAGAGCAGGTAATAATTACAGCAAAGCTTCAGCATGAATGAATCCATGGATCACCGTCAGAAGGACGCCGCTCTCTCCTTCATCTTACATTTAATGGCTTTTTAATTAGAAATTACAATCAGAGCTATGCCATCTGTAATGTCATGTGTAAAAAGGTTTTAGTTGCCAGAGCACACAACTTTGATTCACCTTAACTGTCTGTAAAAATGTTTTTTTTTCCTGTAGTTGTGTGTGACTCTCCACACGGCTTTCCTTCCTTTCCCCTCCTCGTTCTCTCCATCTCCTCATCCTCCTTGGGTTGAAGTCATGCCCATCGTTTCTGCAAATACAGGTAGAGTGAAATAAAAGTCCTGCATGTTTGTTCACACGTTTGATGTGCTTACAGAAAAATCCAGATGTAGTACGATGGTCATTTGCCTGTTATTTAAAAACTGGATTGTGAAGGAATAAAACAAGCATGCTAATAATGGTATGATTATTTTTTATTTTTATTTGCAGGGCTCCATGAGACTCTGGCCATCCTCACATCTCAGCTCCACCCTGACGCCAACCACAAGGAGGACCTGGTCTTCCTCAGAGACGTCTTCAGTGAGAAAAGCATCGGTTACCTCATGAAGGTAGAGCAGATTCTTCATATTAGACGTACAAAACGTCATTTAGGAACCTTTTTCTTTGCATCTACTGTTGACAATAATGTTTAAATCCATCAATTCAACAACAAAAATCTGCCAACCAACAAATAATTAATAAAATCCACTACCACTCCATTTCCATAAATAGTATTAAAAGTAGCAACTAAGTTGTTATATAATATATATATCAAAATATTGAATGCACAGTTATTTTATTTCTTGTAAATAATAATAAATGTTGTTTTGTTCACAAATATCCATTCATGTTTCTTTGAATTACTCTCCTCATTTGCACATTTCTTTTAAACACAATATGCTTTTTTTAGTTACTGTGCAGTATTATTTATTTTGTTGTAATTTTACCCCTTACTGTTGTTGAAGAAGATTTTAGGTTATTTGTATCTTAAGAAAACTCTCTAGCTCGATCTTCTTCTCATCCCAGGTTCTCCCGGCGGGCCGCGTGTATCCACACAGAAAACAATGAGTATAAACGTCACAGAATTACAGAGTTTAATCCAATAGAAGACAACATATGAAATTACAACAGAAACTGCAGAACAGAGACATACATTCATTTATCTGAGACAAATGGAAAAGAAGAAGAAAGAAAAGCAAAGACGTGCAAAGACGTCTTTGGAGAATTGCAAGAGCAAATCTGATTTGTTACTCCTGTGTAGAAAGTTTTATAGTAAAGGCGTATTCTTGTCTTTAATATATTCAAATAAGGCGTACCTTTGCTCATCCAACCAGGAGCTATCTCTGACCCTCTTTAAAAGTTAGAAACTCCCTGCAAGTCACGATCTAAGGCCATCTGTCTCCTTTGTTTAAACAAAGTGAGAGTAGAGCTTCTCCTGAACTCCTGCTGTTTTATGGCTTTTCACGGATCTGTGTGAAAAGCTGGAACTTCTCCTGATTGTTTCCCACACAGACAAAGATCTTAGCAAACCATCTGCTGTAACTACAGGTAACATAAGGGTCAATAGGGCAGAATAAGTTACTAATTTTAAAACTATAATTAGGCTATTTCAATCAAGACATGTTAAGTTTCAAAACCAGCATACTTTAAATTTATTTTCTTAACACTGTACAATCTCTTATTCCATTTTTTCTGTTTTTATATAAATTTTTTTTTACCTAAGTTTGAATCTGTGTGCTTACATTAATGTAAAATTTTAGCATTGAGTTCATCAGTTATGTAACATCTGATTACAGTACTTTTTTTTTAAACTTCTTAAGGAATGTGTTTATCCCCTTAAACAGATATAAAAATATATTGGGGTATCACTGGCATTTAAGTTTATGATTTCTTAAAAAAGAAGTTTCATTAATATTCATTGTCTCTCTGTTTTACTCCTTACATCTATTTAGTAGTTTCTCTTATTTTCCTGTAGATCCATGAGCGGTTAAAGCTGTACGAGAAGTACAGCCCAACTCCGGTCCTACACAGCGCCTCCTGTCTGGCAGAGGATGTAGGTGCAGTGAAGTTTCCCTCATTTTTTAAATTGAGCTGTTCTTTTCTCTTTGTGTGACACTCATGTCTCATAGAGTGATCTATGAAAGAAATAAGTGTGATTTTGGCTCGTTAGCTGGCAGAAGAGCTTCAGAGCGGGCCGCTGCAGGATGACGAGCGAGAGCTGCTGCTTTTGCTGAACACACCTCACCTGAAGGTAGATTCACATTTACTCTAAAACTTTTTCCCTCGACTTTTCTTCAACATTAGATTTTTTTTTTACATTCTTCAATTAAAAAATGCTGTTTTTATCACAAAGAGAAATTAAATGTTGTATCTTGAAAGAGTTGTTGATGGGGATTGTGTGGTAGCAGTCAGTCTTTCAGCGAATCTAAAGAGGCCTCTGACTGAAGACTGCTGCTGACGTGCTAACAGCTTAGTTTCCAGACAACAGAGGCAATATTTCACAGCAACATGTCCTGTATGACTCTTTAAATTCTCATTTTTTAACTCCTTTGGGATTTGGGGCTAATTGTTCAGGTATTATTTGAGCTTTTGAGATGCTAATCAGCTACTCACAGTTGTAATAACAAAATCTTGTTCCTACAGTTTTGCAGAAGTTTAAAAAAACAGACCAATAATCCTTCCATACTCACAGTATCTAAAACCAGAGGGAATAACTATCCAAACATATAACCTCAGCCAAAAAAAATCTGAAGAAAAGTTGAGAAAAAACAAATCAGAATAAAGTAGCAGAGTTTCTCCAACTTGCTGCCTCCATGAGCGAACTCTGTGTTCTCGGTTTACTTTAATGCATCTGTTTTATCTGTTGGCTCATGCAGGCGGTGCTGTCAGCTCACGACATTGTTGCCCAGAAGAAATTTGACCCGGTTCTTCCCCCATTGCCAGAAGATTTGGACGATGACTTTGAGGAAGAGTCTGTGAAGATCGTCCGTCTGGTTAAGAACAAAGAGCCTCTGGTGAGGGTTGACTTTAAATGCTTACCTTGACCAGAGAAAACCCAAGCTCCAGTTGAATGTTCATGTTTCTGTTTTTTCTTCCTTATTTTTCACAAGGGAGCAACCATTCGGAGAGACGAGGCCACCGGAGCTGTAATTGTGGCCAGAATCATGCGGGGAGGGGCAGCTGACCGCAGCGGTGAGGCCTCTGAATGCTAAATCTTTCCGTTCTTTTAGGAAACAAATGAACATTCAGCAGGACAGCAGCAGGAAGGAGCTATATGTAAATAATCCTGAAGCTTCTATAGAGGAAACTACAGTAATCTTTCTCTTATACGTTATAAGTTGATGTCATCAGAGCTGCTACATGTGAGGAGATTAAACTGTGCGACCCATTGAACTGTCAGCAGGCATCAAATCCTTGAGATTATGGCCACAAAATTGCATATTTCCAGATTATAAGCGACTGGCCGTCGCCATGGGGATGTTGTTGACTTGTCGCCAGTGGGAAATGGCTCCAGTCTTTTTCTGCCTGCGGTTTGAAACATGTCTGCTTTCAGGTCTGGTCCATGTAGGAGATGAGCTGCGAGAGGTGAACGGAAACCTGATCACTCACAAAAGGCCTGATGAGATCAGCCAGATCCTGGTAAACAGCAAACAACTGATCAGAATGATGATGATGGTGGTGGTGGTGATGATGATGATGGTGGTGGTGATGATGATGGTGGTGGTGGTGATGATGATGATTTTGATGATGATATTAGGCCTGTCGCGATAAATCAATTAATCGCACGATAAATTAAACCTATCGACCTCATTTTAATTATCGGCTTTATTGTCTCTTCCTGCCTTTTATTCTTTCTGTTGATGACACTGAATGAAAAAAAGCTCAGCTCCGGTGCTCCCCACTGACCCTCCCTTCCTCATTTTCTTTGTGCAATGTCCAGCTTACACTACACGAGTTGTCGGCCGATTGTCGGCCCATTTTCAAAACCTGAGAGACCACCATTAGCCGACAGAAATCCTGGGTATAACGGTTCGATCGGGTTCGTCGTGTCGTGTGGTGTCCAGCCACATGGGCACAAAATAATGGCTACAAGACCAGTTAACTAATTTTAAAATCAGTTATTCATAATCATAATCTGCACTCTTTTGGTTGAATGCAGTATTTATTTCCACTTTGGCTTTATGTTGTTTAGTTTTTATTCAAGTACGTTTTTTTGTTAATGGAGACTGAGAATCCATTTTTGTTTGTTTTGTTTATTTAGTTTATCAGTTCCAGTATTATGTTCTTTTGAAAATAAAGAGTATCTATCTATGGCAGGAAATCACATGCATTATTACGTCATTTCCATTAAATCAGTGTCAAAAGGTCTTGAAACAATATTATCGTTTATCGCAATAATTTTTTAGACAATTGCCCAGCAAAATTTGTTATCGTGACAGGCCTAATGATTATGTAGATAATGATTATGTAGATGATGATGATGCTAATGATGATTTTGATGGTGGTGGTGATGATGATGATTATGTAGATAATGATGATGATGATGCTAATGATGATTTTGATGGTGGTGGTGATGATGTAGATAATGATGATGATGACGTACATGATGATGATGTAGATAATGATGATTTTGATGGTGGTGATGATAAAGATGATCATGATGATGATGATGATGATTTTGATGATGGTGATGATGATGATGATGATGATGTAGATAATTATAATGTAGATAATAATGATGATGGTGATAATGATGATTGTGATGAAGATGATGGTGATGATGATGTAGATAATGATGATGATGACGTACATAATGATGATGCTAATGATGATTTTGATGGTGGTGATGATGAAGATGAGCATGGTGATGATGATGATGTAGATAATTATAATGTAGATGATCATGATGATTGTGATGAAGATGATGGTGATGATGATGATGATGATGCTAATGATGATTTTGATGGTGGTGATGATGAAGATGATCATGATCATGGTGATGATGATGATTTTTATGATGATGTAGATAATTATAATGTAGATAATGATGATGATGGTGATGATGATGATTGTGATGAAGATGATGGTGATGATGATGAAGATGATGACCATGTTTCTCTGCTGCTGTCTCCTCAGTCTCAGTCTCAGGGCTCCATCACTCTGAAAATCATCCCAGCTGTTGCTGAAGAAGATCGACTGAAGGAGAGCAGAGTAAAGTTCATCCATCCATCCATCTGTGCATCAATCTGTTTCATCATCAATCCATCCCTCTGTCTATCCATTAATTAGTCATCCTTCTCTCATTTGTTTATTTCTATCCATCCGTCCGTCTTGTTCTGTAACAGAATTTATTTTTTAAACTCTTCATTGTTTTGTCCAGTGAAATAATGTAGAATATTTAGTCATTTTTGCTTCCTGACTTGAAGGTCTACCTGCGCGCTCTGTTTGACTACACACCTTTTGAGGACAAAGCAACGCCATGTCAAGAGGCGGGACTTCCTTTCAAGAGAGGGGACATCCTGCAGGTCGTCAGCCAAGAGGACGCCACCTGGTGGCAAGCCAAGAAAGTGGGCGACTGCAACCTGCGTGCTGCCCTCATCCCCTCCATTCAGTTTCAGGAGAGGTAACATAAAATGACTCTTCACATTACTGTGTGTATTGTCTCTTTTGTAACGGAAACATTATGGATTTGGTTCCAGGCGTCTGAGATACAGAATGAAGATGAATTCCCTTCCTGCTCCTCTGTCTCCCAAAGCTCCAACATGTAAGAGTTATTTACTCTTATTTAAATCTCTGCATATGACCAGCAACTTCAGATTTACATGACATCACATGTAGATGAAATCCAATCTATGGAAGATACACAGAAAAAGAGATTATTTAAAAAGTTGGGCTTAATCTCTGAAATAGTAAAAGATTTAATTTAAAAAGCAAATCTATTATTAGAATCAAATTTCCAGACTAGACATTTTTCAGTCATGTCACATTCTCTTGTATAGATTTAGATTTAATGTGTCTTTCCAACCTCTTGTGCTTCTTTTCTTTTTTCTTTCTTTCTGTTTAATCTTCCTTTTTTTCTTGTCCTAAGTTCCATTTTACCTTGAGTCATTCTTTCTCTTTCCTTTGTTTTTGTTCTTTCCTTTCTTTTTCCCATTTTCTCCTACATTCCTTATTCCTTCCTTCCTTTCTCACTTTCTTTATTTTTTCGTTTTCCTTTCTTTCCTTCTTTTTGTTTTTTGTCTTCTTTTTGTTCCTTTTTCTTTTCTATCTTTATTCTTTTTTGTTTGCGTCTTTATTTTTCCTTCCTTGTTTTTTTTCCTTTTGATTTCTTTCTTCCTTTCTCTGTTTCCTTCTTTCTTTTTAATTTATTTTTCACTTTCTTTTATTGCTCCCTTTGTTTTTCTTTTTTTCTTTTTCTTCTTTTTGTTTTCTCTCTTTCCTTCTTTTCTTCCTTGTTCCTTTTCTCTTTGTTCCCTTCTTTCTTCCTTAGTTCTTTTTTTGTTTGTTTCTTTCACCACCATTTATATCTGGACTACGCCTCTAAAGCAGTTCTGGTTTGTTTTTAATTTTTCCCCTGCTGTTTTGTTTAATTATCAGATTCTGAGAAAAACATTGGATTATAATTTTACAAGCCCAAACTTAACAGCATTGAGTGATCATGAATGTATCTGAACTTCTCACCAGACCTCAGTTATCCAGGTCCAAACCTCCCTGATAAAATAGGTACAGAAAAGCAGAAACATGACACTTTAGAAATGGTTGTGAATTTGAGAAAAACATTGCCGAAAACGTTGGTAATAACGTTTTGCTACAATGATGCTTTGTGTTGCTCTCACTTTGCCAACTTCAGCTGATCGGACAGAGAAAGGTACGTTCAGAAACCCTCATGTTAGAAAACATGAACCATCTTTAGACAGAAACAACCAACCTGAGGCGTTAAACACAAATGCAACTCAACACGCAACAGATCAGAGGTGGGCAGAGAAACCAAAAACCTGTTCTCAAGTAGGAGTAGCACTACTTCAACATATTTTTATTCAAGTAGAGTAAAAGGTATTTGGTGAAACATCTACTCAAGTACTGAGAAACTGATCAAATTATCTATCATTTAATATTTAAAAACTTCATAATCAGACTTACAAAAATATAAATCCAAGTGGAAATTTTGGCATTTTAAGGATGAAAATGACAATAATTCATAGAAGTAACAACAAATAACAAAATCAGGCAAAAGAAAAAAACATTCAAGTCAGTTTCTTTCAATAAAAAACTCGTGAAACTTAACGAAAACTGCAGGTGTGTGTCTGTGTCTGGTTAATTTTTGGTTAAAACATGTTTGTTTTTCATTCAGTGGATAAAAAATTTATTCAAGTAAGAGTAGAGATACTTCATTAAAAAATTACTCAAGTGAAAGTAAAAAGTACAGCCATAAAAGTAAATTTTTCCATAAAGTTACTCAAGTAACTGTAATTTAGTAAATGTAACTAGCTACCACTGAACTCTGCTCAGACACAGCAATGAAAAGCTTTTTTATTGTTTTTTTTATCTAAAAACTGCTTCTCAGAGGAAATGTAAAAGTGTCTGAATATTTTTTCTTCTTTGTTGTTTTTGTGTTTGACGCCTCGGTGAAACATCACCATATTTTCATGCCTGAATATCGTTCTGAAATTCCCCCCCTAGTGTCTCACCTGAAACTCAGAAACATTCTGATTCAGTTTTAATCCTTCCTTCATTCAGGATCATGAATTTGCTTTGAAACATTTGTTTTTACTTTGTTTATACCACGCCTCTCCTTTCTGTTCCTGCTGCCTGAGTCTCCTCTGCAGCATCCCCTGCCCGTTCTCACCCCGTTCTCTCCCTGCTTGTTGTCCCACAGAAGACTGTGACAGTAAAAGTGCTCTGAATGGAAAGGATGTAGGTGAGGAAGCACGCCGCCTGAAACATCACATGTTGGCTTAGCCTGTGCGCTAATTCATGCTTTATTTTAGAGGCTGCAGGCTATTGTTGCTAAAGTGTTAATGTAGGTGTTTGTGTGTGTTTTTTCTGCTCCTTACATATTAAAGTTGTTTTTTCTTTAAATATTCATTTATTTAAAGAAATGTAAACATTTCCTTTGATATTTGTGAACTGTTGCTTAGTTTCTAAGGTCCTCAGCTTTCTAAAGAAAACTGTTCTGAACAAATATGCTGGGATGAGTTACATTTTTAAGGCTCAGACAAACAGTACTATGTTTTCCTTTAAATTCAGTAGATAAAACAGTTAAATAAGCATTCTGGTTTTGTTTTGTTTTTTAAGCTGAACTTTCCTGCTTGGTTAGAAAGTTTTTAAAGATTTTAAATCAGTTTAAACAGTTATTGAGACTTGACGATATAAACAAAGTATATTTTGTCACTAAATTTAACATTGTGTGTTAGAATGGTAAAAAATATATTTTATTTCTTAGGCTTGTTAAATTGCACCTTAATCTTTAGATTGAAGTCAATGAAACCTACACTAGGACACAAAATCATTTACTTCCACTTTTAATGATAGAAACATTGATGGTTTAACTTTCACTGTGAAGTGTTTGGAAAAGTTTCCATCTATTAATTATACCACCACAATCACTTCATGAGAACTACTAAATAATTTAATTTCTTAAAAGAATAAAATCAATAGAAAATGGGCCAAACAGCGAACTAACTACTACACCCTCATAAAGAAATGATTATCAGTGTAACTTAAAATAAGTTCTTAAATTAGATATCTTCAAAATTTTGGAAAAGGCCAATAATATGCACATTGATGGTATATTTATGTCAAATATGTGTAAAACTGCGTGATTTGTCTCCCCCTGCTGGCAAAAGTAGTAATACTTTTGATGTATTGGTTTAGAAAATAGCATTTAGATTTTTTTTTTTCACGTTTTTGTTTTTTTAGAACAAGAAACAATCCCCAAAATAACAATATTTCAAATGACTGCTTGCTGATTTATGCTTTGGTAGAGAAATAAATTTTTGGTTAGTTTGTTGGAATGTAGTCAGGTGTGAGAATTACAAGGACGTCCCATTCGGCAATGTGAGTTTTTATAGCTTATCACATAATATCCTTTGTAAATTAGTCTTAGAAATTTTTGCATTTGATTAATTCAAAGAAAAATTACTTCCTCCTCCAAAATATTAAACTTAAGCTAATATGTTTTTATTACATAGGAAGGAGGGGAAAAAGAACAAAATACAACAAAACAGTTTAATCTAAATTGTCTGCTCTAATAACTATACAATTCAGTTGAAGAAATGTAACTAAACCGACTAAACTAAAGCTGAATATTTCTATGTAAATAATGGGAATCAATACAGAAAGTATCATTGTAAATGTGTTGTCTAAGTGTTTCCTTCTCCAGTTTTAGTCTTTTCCTATTTAGTTTTGTGTCTGATGCATTTATTAAACCGTATTTTAGAGTTTACGTTGATTTAGAACAGTTTTAATTATCATTATCAGTAACACACGGCTTAATATCCGGTTCATCTTTTCTCTGTTTCCAAAAAAGTAACAATCTATTACTGCAGCGTACAGATTATTAGTAAATATACACATTTTAAATGAATCTCTGACATTATAGGAAGCATCTGAATGGCTGATTGTGCTTTCTGTTTCTTTGAAACGCCGTTTTGAGCTAATTTATTCTAACAAGCAGGATTGTTGGAATACATTAGGAGGCTTTTGTCTCACCAAGCTTCTCACGTTGTCACTGTGAGCCGTCGTGGCATCTCATTGGCCAGCTCCAACTGCTGATTTTTTTCCATGTGTTTGAAAGGCGGACGCGGCATGCATGGCTTCATAGCTTCCATTGTGTTGGTGACTGAAACTGGTGAAATAAATGGTCTAATATGACGCTGTAGTTTCTCCCAAGAGTAAGGCAGCTCCTGCCTTCTGTGGCCATGCTTTCTCATGGGAATTTTACTCAGGTACTCTTACTGGTTTCCTACGGTGTTTGCTGTGCTGTAACACAGTTCTAATCGTGCTTCTGTAATATGTTTAAATAAAAATAGAGAGTTTATGTTTAAGGAGTTGTAGCATTTTACTGAATCTCTTTTCTTTTCTGGATAAACAATAAGTCTGTTTCTGTATGTCTCGACCGCAGCCAGTTTACGCCGAAGTTTCCGGCTGAAAAAAGATCGACAGGGTTCACCGGCAGAGACCCAAACGCCAGACGGCCATCGGTCGGACTTCCGGATCTATGAGGAAGTTACGCAATATTTGCCCCGCCCTGGAGAAAAGCCCCGCCTTATTGTACTGATAGGTAGGTACGCTGTTAAAAAAAAACGGACGTATTTTCAAAAACATTTGGTGTGGCAGCAGAAATGAAAGAAAATTACTGTTGTGAGAAGCTAAAAGTGTTTTTCAGTCTTTAACTGAAAATGTGTTAAACTCATGCTAAACAAATACAATAAGGTTTATTTCTTGGAGATATGTTTTAGAAAAATATGCGGGAAAGCTTATGCTGCTTGGAGTTTGATGATACTTTATGAATAACAAAGTTATTCTCTCTACACTGTTTTTTCTCCTGTTGACGTCAACAGGAATGTACTTTTTAAAATCTATTTCTGTATTTGTTTTGTCTTGATTTTTCCTTTGGTTACACTTTATTTGAAGGGATTTGCATAAGACTGGCATGGATTTGGTTAAAAATGACATTCTTAATGCAAAATTGACACTTTTATTGGATTTTTAATGCATGTTTTATTGAACTTTGAATTAAAAGTTTCATTTTTTGCCAAATAATGCAAAGTTGGCACTTTTAATGGTCTTTTAGTTCATCTTTTAGTGCATCTTTTCATTAAAATTGTCATTATTATTAAATAAATAATTACCAGATTATTTATTTAATGCAAAGTTAACACTTTTATTGGGCTTTTAATGCTTGTTTAATTGAACTTTGCATTAAAAGTTTCATTATTTAGCAAATAATGCAAAGTTGACACTATTAATGGACGTTTAATGCAACTTTGCATTAAAATTGTCATTATTTACCGAATGACATTCATGACAGCAGTGGTAAACATTTATGAAGACTCTTTCATGTTCATGACGGTTGTCATGTCAATCTTATGCATAAGCCTTCAAAATAATTGCTACCTTTTCTTTTTTGATTTGCACATGGAAAGATTAAAAATTTCCGATATCAGATTTGATGGAAATTATAGGGTTACATTTTTAAAAAATATGTTCAAACAAATCATTTTGTGGGCCACAGGTTCGCTGGGAGCTCGGGTCACGGAGCTAAAACAGAAGGTGATAGCAGATAATCCTCGGTGGTTTGGTCTGGCTGTTCCCCGTAAGCATTCCTGTACATAAAACAGATACGTAATTCAGCTGATGCAGCCTCTATATTCAAAAACATGTTTATCTCCATCTCACCTGGCCTGGTGGTTGTTTGAACTTTGACCTGAAGACACGACCCGAGCCAGAAAGACTCACGAGAGAGAAGGAGTGGAGTACCACTTCATCAGCAGAGCAGCTTTTGAGGCCGACATCCAGAATGGGAAGTGAGTAAACAAACAGTATTATAAATGAAAAGTTTTAACAAATTGATTTTTTTTAACTCGTGCAAACTAATTTCTGAGAATTATGTTTCATTCTTCAGGTTTATTGAATATGGGGAGTATAAAGAGAATCTGTACGGCACCAGCTTGGAGTCCATTCATAAAGTTCTGAGTCAGAACAAAGTCTGTTTAGTGGATGTGCAGCCAGAGGTGAGTATGACTGTCACCATCTGCAGCAGGGATGACAAACCCGTCTCCCTTTTGGGCCAAATCAAGACCATGGATGTTCTTAAAGGGCCGGAATGTACTGATAAAGTCTGTTGAAACATAAATAAATTCTTAAAATTAAATAATATCGAACATCTTTTCAGTCCATCCAGAATTTCGCAATTGTTTTGGTGATTTTTGTTTGTTTTTTTTGGATTAGAAAAGTGTTTGTGGTAGTAATTTAGAAATATTTGCGCCTTTTTATTACTCGCCATATCATTATGAATAATAACTCGACATTAAGAAAGGCTGAGGCAGCTGTTTGGTAGGAAAAACATTACTCAGAAAATGGGGAATATTTTTCTCCATTTTTGTGAAAAATCTACAATAAATTCACAATCATGCATTAGTGCAAAAAAAGTGCAGAGTTTTGAATTTTATGTGAATTTCCACGATAATTCAAAAGAAACTGGAGGGACTGATTGATGCAATTTGGCAGTAAACAGATAAAAACTGCTTGAACTGATTGATAAAATAATATTTAAACACACTGTTATCTTGACGGTTCCATTCATGTATCAGTCTGCTGGTTGTTATGTTACATCTCAGTTTAAGGTACATTTTTAATTATAGATGACTGTAATGCATCACAGTAGATTGTTTAGCTGCAATGTGATGAATGCTTCCACATCATTCAGGCCCTGAAGACGCTGCGAACGGCCGAGTTCAAACCATACATCATCTTCGTGACGCCTCGCTTCCCCGACTGCCAAAGAAAACACTTCGGCTCCTCTTCCTCTCTCAGCGCTGGGATCACGGTAACTCACACGAAAACCAGCATACGGATTCTTATTACTGGTGACGTTTGAGTGAAAGTAAGCGTCTGGTTGTCACCAGGAGGAGGACCTCCAGGAAATGAAGCAGTCTGCAGAGAAGATGGACGAGTGCTACGGCCATTGGGTGGACTACGTGTTGGTGAAGGAGGACCCAGTGAGTGCCTTAGCGGAGCTCCAGGTGGCGCTGGAGAGGGTGCAGACGGAGCCGCAGTGGGTTCCTGTGTGCTGGGTGAGGCGTTAGCCTAATCAGCTTCCTGATAAACGGAGACCACTGTGCAAGGACCCACCGCTGTGGGGGGGTCAAATGTCTACTGCCATGTAACCATTCCACACTTAGAGAAGGACCGCCATAAAAAAACAGAAAAATGTTCCTGATAGTTGATGCAGTCACAGGAAAAATAAGTACACCCTGTTTTGGCAGACTCTTAAAGGGGCAGCTTGCGTTTTCCACTTAGTGCCGTTTTATAGCACCATCAAGTAACTATGTTAACTTTTGTTATAAAAATGCTGTATGACTTTGTAATTTAATGAATAAAAATGATTAAAACTTCTGCTCTTTCTAAAACTCCACCTTCAGGACATCATCACAACATGGCTCCTCTGTTGACCCTTTAACATTTTTACCAGCACTGCATTCAGCAGTAGCTCATGTAATGAGCTCAGCAGTTCCACCTGAGGTGTTTGCTAATTGCTGCTGGCTAGTCTGAAGGAGCTGAATGAGCTGCTCTGTGAAGCAGAAGCTTGAAAGCCGCAGCTCTGAGGAGGAGCTGCGTCTCGAAGGCGGGGCTAGGGCCATCCAGACGTTTTGCACAGCTGAATGGTTGCCATGGGAGATTCAATGATTTCTGGAACATGCATGAAAGAATCAAGGGAACGTACAGCTCTGGAAAAAAAGAAGAGCCTCTGCACTGAACCGCATTGAAAACCTCCTGATTATTCCACCAAATACCGATTTCTAATCTCTTCTCGAGTTAAAACATTTATGTTTCTAAATGAATATGAACTTTTCTTTGCATTATTTGAGGTCTGGAAGCACTGCATTTTTTTTATTTTGACCATTTCTCATTTTCTGCAAATACTAAATATTTGCTTTGAATTTCAGAGACATGTCAGTAGTTCATAGAATAAAACAAAGTTAATTTTACTCAAACATAAACCTATAAAAAGCAAAATCAGAGAAACTGATCATTTTAAGTGGTCTCTTAAATTGTTTTACAAAGCTGCATGTGTTTTTGGTGAGGGACTAACATGATGTGAGGCAACTCTAAATTTATTTCCGATACCCTTCCATATTGGTGTTAAAACACACCTGAAGATGAGGAAAAATGATTATTCAGCAACGATTACACATATAGATGACTAATTTATCTTTGTAAAATCCTCTGGAAGCAGCAAGGGTGTACTTATTTTCCTATGTCTGTTGCTACAGTTAAGGGAACTTTCTTTCCAGCGGCTAATTGTGTCTTTAATGCAAATAAAGTCTGCAGTGGCTCCCGGGTTGCAGGTGAGACTGTTGTAGTGAAGCAGTGCTGATGTACATACTGTATATCTGAAGTACGGCGGTAAAATAACGGCTAACTCAGGCATGCAGGACCAAGTTTCAGTCAATGTCTCAGATCTGTGGTGGTCAGTAATAGAAGACCTGTTTTAATACTGTGAAGTGCCATAATGAATGTGTTGAATTCACACAGGAAACTGTTGTAACCTGTGAGCTGACAGAATAAATCTGCCCTGCTGGACAAACGTTAAGTTTGGTTTATTAAATATTTGGAATTAAAAACCAAACAAACCAACTATCACCAGGGAAACCATTTAATTCTGGACTCATACAAACAAAGAAAGGAAAATGTACATATGTATTTGCAACGTGTGCAGGAACTCCACACTTTCTTTTTTTTTTTTTACTTCCACAGCTTCTTGATAGACATGTTCTTCTCGCTGTCTTTCTGCATCACCTTCGCCACGGCCATCTCGAAGTCCTCCTGCGTGACGTGAACTCTCCGCTCCCTCAGAGCGTACATCCCTGCCTCTGTGCAGACGCCCTAAAACCAAAACACGCACATTATTTATTAATCGATTATTCTGACCATTAATCAGATAAAAACAAATTACCAAATTCTGCTGGTTTTTCCATTCGATCACTAGAGCCTTTTTATAGAGTATTAAAAATGCACTAAATTTAATATTTAATAGCCTAAAATTGAACGTTTGATAATTTGTAGCAAAGGATGAATTTGTAGCTAAAAAAAAAATACTTTAAACATCAATAGTTGTAATGTTTGACCAGTCTATGACTGGTTAATTTTTGGATTAACTGATTACTAGGATAACTAAAGGTGAAGCTGAAGCTGTTTATTTTTAATCTTGCATAAAAGTTTTGTACAGTTTTGGCTGAAAAACTGCTCTCAGTATGTTGCTCTTTCAGCAAATTGATTTTTTTAGTCTATACTCCAGCTAACGATTAATCATCTACTGAATTAGTTGATTATTTCAAGAATTGTTTCACCCCAAACCAGATTTAGTTGTGTTCCTGCTCATCCAGATGCTAAATTCTCCAGATTAACGGCTGTAATTCCCACCTTGACTTCGGCTCCGGAGGCTCCCGGCATGAGCTCTGCGATCTTCCTCAGGTTGATGCCGCGAGTGAGATTCATTTTCCTGGAGTGGATCTTCAGGATGTCCAGACGGGCCTGTTACACACAGAAGTGTTAACATTTTTAAGCAAATAAAATAAATGACCCTTTTTAAGAAAATGTGGTGATAGGAACCTCTTCATTAGGAGGAGGGAACTCGATCTTTCTGTCGATCCTTCCTGGCCTGAGCAGAGCCGAGTCCAAGATGTCGATGCGGTTGGTGGCCATGATGACCTGCAGGGGAAAAGTAACATGATGTCAGCTTTTCATCTCAAAGCAGAACGTCTGTTTTCTGAAATGTGACCTGAAATCAGATTTTACAGACCAGGGAATACATCAGTTCTAACAGGTTGAAGTAAAACACTTCTGTGTGGAAGTTATTACTGTAAAAAATACTTATTTTTATCCATATAAGGATTCTTTGGTTTTATCGTGTGTTTGGAAAAAAAAGTTAATTATTAAAGTAATATTATTTCTGATGTTACAATGATTATATTTTCTTGGCTCTTTGTTCTCAGAATGTCCCCAACGCTCTTTGACCTTTAGCATCTCAAACACTTTGGGCACTGATGGCAGGAAAAGCAAATCTAGAAGGCCAAATATGTAACTGCAGTCGTCAATTTGCATTTGAAATGGCATATTTTCATATTTTTATGAATGCCAGTCCTTAGAGTTTATTTTTCTCCAGGAGATAAAGGGGGAAATATTTACAGAGTGGGAACATTTTTTACAATACCTGCCATAAAATTGTAAAAGTGATATATTTTCTGATATCAGATATCAGAAAATTAGTTGCAGCTGTTACAGGGGGAATTTTAAAATTTTCAAAACCTTTTCTATATTAAACTGATTACATATGCCATCACAACTACTTTAGCGTGGGTTTCTTACTTATGGTGCAGGACACTTCACTGTACACTCATTAAACCTGTAGTCGTGGAACCGAACCGATCTGCATCACCTTGATGTTTTTAGTGGCCTCGAACCCGTCCAGCTGGTTGAGCAGCTCCAGCATCGTCCTCTGCACCTCGCTGTCGCCACCCGAGCCGCCCTCCAGGCGGGACGAGCCGATGGAGTCGATCTCGTCCATGAAAATGATGGAGGGAGCGTGTTCCCTCGCCATGACGAACAGCTCGCGCACCATGCGAGCACCTGGATCGGAGCCGGAGACATTACAGAGTTAGGAGACGGTTCAGGATCTTGGCTGCAGGATTGATAAGAGATGTGACGATGGGAAGTCACCCTCTCCGATGAATTTCTGGACCAGTTCAGAGCCGGAGACCCTGATGAAGGTGCAGTCAGTGTGGTGGGCTACAGCTCTGGCTAGCAGAGTCTTGCCAGTTCCTGGTGGTCCATACAGCAGCACACCCTGCAACAAACAAGAAACTTTGTTGATGACTGCGGCAATAAATCAATTAATCCAATTTCTGGCATTTTAAGATTTAATTTTTGGAGAATCTGGATTTTTGTTTTCACTGATGCACTCTCAGGCGTGTGCATCAGTGTGATGTCAGCACGCCCAAGGCGGCCATCTTGTTTGATAAGCAACCTTTACAGCTTCAACTTATTTGGACTTTGAAGCTATGATTTTTTTTTAATTATAAGAATAAAGTTCTAATATTAGGAGAATGAAGCAATAATTTCATGAAAATCAAACACAAAAAATTCAAAAAATTAATATGAGGAATGTAGAGCATCTTGTAAAGTTACACAGTATCACTTTTACAGATAATACCTGATAGAAATACTTCATCTTTTAACACATCAGCATCAAATGATTATCAGTAACAGGGCTATGAAACTACATTCCTGTAATTAAACAAAAAATTCTTGTAGCCTGATCCTATTACTCTGTTGTACAACTAAAATAAAACCCACTTTTTGAAAATTTTTTCTGTCATTTCTTTTTTTTTTAGAAAACATAATTAGAAAAATAATAAGTTGATTAAAATCAGAGAACTTGCTCAGCCCTAGTGGTCTCCAAACTAAAACATAAAAAAATAAAAGCATTCATTGACTTTCACCCACCTTTGGCTGTGCGATTCCCAAAGCCTCAAACAGCTCTGGGTGCTTCACCGGCAGCTCTATGACTTCTTTGATCTCCTTGATCTGTTTGTCCAGCCCACCAATCATTTCATAGGTGGAGTCCGGAACCTTCTCCACCATCATCAGGGAAACCAGAGGGTCCACTTTGTTGGGCAGGATCTTGTGGAGGGTGTAGCTGTCGTTACGCAAAGCCACGCGGCAATTTGGAGTTACCTGGTGGAAAAGTGACATTAATATAAAACCTGAAAATGTGTTCTCCTGAAACTGATCGGCTGCGATACTTACATCATTGATGTCAATGTTCTTGTCCACATCCACAACAAATTTCCCCTCAGGATGTACCTAAGTGGACGAAGGAAGAAGTCAGATAAAACTGCAGAGAAAGCATAAAGCTGCAGTTCAGACCTGGAGCGCTGCATACTTTCACCAGCACTTTCTTTTTGTCCATAACCCGAACCACTTCCCCCACGTAGGATCCCTGCTCCTGCAGCAGCTGCAGCTCCTCACGGAGCAGACGCACTGACGGGCAAAGACGTGTGAACATGTTTACATCCAAACCCTGCGAGCTTTTTAAAAATAATATGCTAAAACATAAAAATCTACCTTTGGCATTGAGTTCATTCCTTTGCGCCTGCAGACGTCTCAGATTCTGGCTCTTATCGTTCACCGTCAGCTGTTATGAGAGAAAGAGAACAACAGAAATGAAGCACTGACCCTTTAGCAGAAGGAGTTTTCACTAACTTTGCATATCGTGCTTACCTGTAGCTCTTCTATCTTCGATAAGTAGTACTGTCGGAGACCTGATCCACCTTTAAACTCCCCTGTCTCCATCTGGCAGAGGAGAAGTGACCTTAGATGCATTTCTTATACAGCAGGAGTTTGTCTCTTAATTATTTACACTACATTTAGAGTGGAAAGGGGTCAGGCTTATATTATTGCATCTTACAAGCATGAAAACAATAAAAAAGCGAGAATATTCAAAGCTAAAAACAACAGGGGATTATCAAAAATACTAAAAAGTTTTCCAGTCACATTTATGGTCTTAATGAAACCAGCAAAAGTCGGGTAAGGAAAAAACGAAATTACCTACACCTTAAAATGGCTTTTCTAAATGGTGAAAATATGTTGAACAACTTACACTACAAAGTGAAGCAAAATGACTATAGAACAATAATTTGTTCTATTTTACGCTGCCATTTTTTCGCTATATATAAAAATGGATACATATTGTTCATCTTAGCTTTTATTTTATTTCGTCTACGTTTAAATATAATGTATGTTTGAAGTCGAAGTCAAACTCCGTGTGCACAAAATCTTGCCTAATCGAGCTAATTCTGATATCTATGAAAACTGGTGGATCACTAGACTTTAAAAGCACTTGTTTGTAAAAGCAACAAATCCAAAGTCTGCAGATTCTCAATATCCAACTGAAATTTATACATAAACACAAATTTCACTGACTCCAGAGTGAAATTATTTTCTTTTAACTCTGATTAACATTTGTTAGCATGAGCTAATACCCGAGTAAACGTTTGGTTAAAAGGTGATAAACCAAAAAACTTGGTTGCTTATAAAAACACAATACATCTAAAAAGTATAAACATACGCTACAATTGTGAAGAAGTTGTTTACATTCGGTACAGGAAGCAAAGTTAATGTTAACGAAGCATATAGTTGACAGCGAGCCTGCAGCTATTTAGCAGGCTCGGCTACAATGAGACAGCAAACCTCCACAACACATTCATTGTTTTCAATAAAAATATCCCGTAGGTTTTTAAACTAAAGCCTCAAATAGCTGGCACAACACAACAGGTTCAAAGTAATTATTTACCAAAAAGCGCTACAATATGATTTTCCTACTATTTTTTATAATTAAATCAGCAAAACGACAGAAAATTACACCTACTTGATCGACACCGTCTACCTCCATCTTGAAATTTCGGCGTCCGCTTTAGTGCAGTCGTATTTCCGGTGAGCTTCTTCTTCTTCAATGTGAATTTGTAGTAAATAACTGAGATCGCCCCCTGCAGTTCAAGTTATAAAACGGAACTACTTTTTCTTAGTTAAACGAATGGTCCGCAAACTTTTTATACAAAATACTCAGAAATCCAAAAATCGTATTCAAGTAAAAGTAGCTTCCTAAGAAATTACTCAAGCAAAAGAGTATTTGGTAAAAAAAAAAAAAGAAAAAGAAAAAAGAAAAAAAAAGGCTACTGAAGTGCTGAGCACCTGGTCAGAACGACTGATTTAATGTTTAAAATTATTTCACCACTCAGGCAAAAAAAAAAAAAAAAAGATACATGTACATTTTAAAGACTGAAATAAAAAAATAAGCACAAATATCACTATTTTTAAGCACTTTTCCAAATCATTTTTTAAAATGACTGTATGTAATGTACATATTTTTAGAACAACAGTTCTTGCAGTGACAAGTGTTTACCATAAATTAACTTGACCTCCACATGGCACAGTAGGCTCTGCAGATAAAAGATAGACATTTTTTAAGAAAGAAAAAAGAGGTCTCTGCTCACATTTTGCATAAACTGCAAGTTTATGCAAAATATATCTCATGCAGTTTTGGGTAAAATGTCCTTATTCTTCATTCAATGAATTTACTCACTGGAGAGTATCCAGAAATTTCACTTATGTAGCTTTAGTGTAGTAAAAAGGTGCAGTGAAACTAATCCTAAAAGTAATTTTCTTCGTATTACCAGTCAATCTAGACCAATTCCTAACAGATCAATGTATTTAGTTTATGATTCTGATTAGATTTTTTATCTTTTTTTGCCAACTAAGCCTCTTTGGGGATTGGGTTTGCCCAGCGTGCTGTTAAACGTGAGAACCACCGCTGTAAACCGGTGTCAATTTCTAAGCCGAGACTCAGAAGGGAAGGTTGTATTTATCTTGGCTTTTAGTTGAGGAGTGGTAGTGTTTGAGTAAAACCAGATATACCTGTTGAAACGGCAGCCCTGCAGAACAACCTGAGCCCTGGGACCAGCCCAAACACGCAGCAGTGCGACTACAGCACAAGTGGAGGAGGTATCGTTATCATCTGCCGTGACCGTGCAATGGAAAGCACTGCACAGAAATGCTCAACTCTTTATGAAGAACTTAAAAAACATTAAGATTTATAAGTACATTTATTGAAAAATACCTCAAATGTATAAAAGATAAAAGCTTTTGAACAAACAACAAGCCAACATTTTACAAAGAAGCTTTACAAAAATACTTGTACACATTTCTTATTCACAAAACACATTTTGGCACAATACGGTGGAATGGTCCGAACCTTTACAGAGGATTTCAATTAAACTCTTCATAAGCTGTGTCGATCTAACACGTTGGAATGTGCCCTATTAATTATTAATAAACTTCCGCAAAGTCTGCCAAGGTTTCTGTTTTTGGACTTAAAACAATGATAAACACAAAGAAAAACAGCATGTAAACCTTCACAAGGTAATGGAGAAAGCCAGTGAACTGCTTTCTCGCATATCAAATATTAAAAGAATATCAAAAACATAAACAGCACAAATTACTCAAATATATTTTTGCATAAAAAGAGCTTCCTGTTCTGATGACTTGCAAAGAATGGGATGGTAAATGTTAAAATGCTCTGAAGCATTTGTTACTAGACACTGGGCACTTTGGGTATTTAAATCTTAGTTCTCTTTTTTTAAAGGTTTTGTTGGCTCTAGTGGCCTTTATTTGAAAGTAGTTAGACAGGAAAGACGATAATGAGAGGGGGAAGACGTGGCAAATGTCGCCAGGCCGGGAATCAAACCTGCGACCACCATGGGTCGGTTTTGCCCCTGCGCCACCACAGCACCACAAATGTTACTTCCGTTTAATATGAGCAAAGACCCCTCTAATAAATGGGAAAAAGGAAAAAGAAAATACAGCACCAGCACTTATCGGTTTTCAGAATTTTGTACCATATATAAAATATGTAAAACAAGGCACAATTTCTTTTTTAAAAAGACTCACAATGACGGACAATGCAAAGCAAATACTTTACTACATAACACACAAATCATCACTTTTGTCCCAATTTCTTGCTAAGAGAAAAAGGCTGTGTAAAACATTTTAACCTGCAAGAATGGCTGAACTATTTCCAGTTTCAAATAAGCAGATATCAAGATTGGATGAGCTGACTGAAGCCGACCGGTGGCTACAAAGACTCCAGAATCCATGTTTAGGTGAGTCGGATGCCCAACACTTGCTCCAACTCCTGCTTCCTCTGCTGCACCTGAAACAAAGATGGTTTAGTGCAAAGATGTCATAAATCATCATAAATGTTCTCAAAGGGCCACAGTGTACTGATAAAATCGGTTAAACTGTTGAAATATAAATTAATTCTTCAAATTAAATAATATTGAACATCTTTTCAGTCCATCCAGAATTTCCCAATTGTTTTGGTCTTTTTTTTTGCACTATAAAAGTGTTTGTGGTAGTAATTTAGAAATATTTGCGACTTTTTATTACTTGCCATATCATTATGGATAATAACTCAACTTTAAGTAAGGCTGAGGCAGCTGTTTGGTAGAAGTAAGAAACCAATCCAATGTTTTTCTCCATTTTTGTGAAAAAATCTGCAATAAACTTACAATCATGCTTTAGCACAAAAAAGTGCAGGGATTTGTTGATTTTGTGTGAATTTCCGCAATAACTCACAAGAAACTGGAGGGACTGATTTATGAAATTTGGCAGTAAACAGACAAAAACTGCTTTGAACTGATTGATAAAATAATATTTATACACACTGTTATCTTGACGGCTCTTTTTATGTGTCACTTTAGAGCCTAGAGGGCCACATAAAAAGCTACAGTGAGCCAGATTTGGCCTCTGGGCCTTGAGTTTGGCACATGTGGTTTAGAGTCTGCAAACAGTAACAAAAAGCAATCTGCTATTTAATCTGCCACTTTGCTTAAATTCAGCTTATTTATACAGCAACAATTCACAACACTTAGCCATTAGGCACAAGATCAAGATGATAAGAACGGGGAGGTTGGTGAATGTTTTTAAAAAATGAAACTGAGTCTAAAATAGCATTAAAATTTACATTTAGGCTATCAACTTTAACAAACACTAAAAACAGTGATAGTTTGTACTTACTTTGGAATAGACATATCTGCCCACTGCTTCAGGAACCCAGGGTTCCTGGTAGAACTCGGTTCTTCTCTCTTCTTCTGGGTTTCCTGCTACGTCGGTCATCAGCTGGTGGAACAGAAATGCTTCATGAACACAGTGAACCATATTCCAAACCTACAAAAACCTTTACGCACAAAGCTTGAAACCTGGAAACCTGTTTTTGTGAATAAAGGCAGCACAACTGAAGAGCAGGAAAACAAATGAAATGCAGACAGGTTAAGCCTTTAAAGCCCAAAATTCATAGTTGGTGGGCGAAAGGTTTTACCTCCTGACATGTTTTTAGACGTTTTGTTTCAAGTCTGACACTCCTTAGCTGGAGTGTAATTATTTTCTAAACTATGATGGATTTGAGCTGTCTAAGCATACCCTCATTATGGGTTTGGTTGAAAGTTTTGTATATATTGGATAAAGTGTTTTCGCTGACATCACAGTTTGCATTTCATGAATGCAGGCTGTGTTCCTGTGTGTGAATGTTTTCTGTAGTCCTGCTTAAAGAAAACGGAGCAGCTGAGAAGCTTTAGATTAATTTAAACCATGAACTTCAGCTTTGAAATGCAATGAACATTAGAAATTCCTGAGTAACTGAGCTAAATAATTAATTTACAATAAACAATTTACAAACTGGAGAACTCTCTTTAGTTAGTTTTAATTTGCTCCCTAATCAAGCCTGATTAACTCCCGGCACAGGAGATTGCTTTATCTACGTCTAATGCCAGCTAAAATGGAAAGTTAAATGATTTTAATTTTTCGTATCATTATTTGCAAATAAACCTCTTAAAGAAGCTACACTACTCTTTTAAACATTTACAGAGGTTCAAAGATAGATACTGAGTTATAGTAGTTTTTATTTACAGTTTAGTTTAATTTTGTTGCGACTTTTTGTCAAGTTAGTTTGTAGAGCGTGTTTGCTAGTTTTTAGTAGTTATTAGTTAAATATTGCTTAGTTTTAGTTTAGTTTTTATTAGTTATAGTAGTAGTTTTTGTTTTTCCATTCTTTGGTTAATGTTTTTTGATGCAGAATTCAAAAAGGCCAAAGTATTGTATTGTGATTATCTGTATATCTCGACTTGGAACAGAAAATACAGTTTTCAAAAAATTTATTCAATCATTGTTGAACCACCTACTGACTCTTCCGTTTAATCCCAACTTTTGCAGTCGCCATTTTGCAGACAACGTAGAGCCACCAGGAGGATTAAGGGCTAATAATAATTTATATCATTTATACAGTTTAACTTCCACGCAGTATTTAAAAACCATTTTTAGTTTGTATTAAAATAAGCTTCTATAAACACAAGAGATGTTTGACTGACTAACATCCAACAAAGACTCCTGTGTTGTTAAGCTGGTAGAAAACTTTACATTTATTTACCTTCAGATCTCTGCACTGGGACTTCAACCAGTCCTTGATGAACTCTTGTGGATTATTGCTGAAGCTCAGCATGAAGTCTCTCTCCGTCTTAAGCTGGTTGATGTATTCAATCGTTTCATGGATCTGTAGCAAGCAGCAGAGAGGTTTCACTCTAACAGTTTTATGATAAAGATTAAAAACGTTTGGGGATTACTATTCAGGTCCGACCTTCATTTCAAGAGCAGCAATTTCCTGTTGGTTGGTGGTGGAGGACAGGAAGCTGTTCATCTGGCCTTTCAGAGGGTCGTCCACCTCCACGTCGATATCATAACAGGCCGTTTTCTTCTGATCGGTGGGGTCCACACTATTCAGAGGAAACATGCAGGTGGAGAGCTGCTGCTAATCAGGGTTTGATTTAAAAAGAAAAATCAAGTTCAGACAACAGGACAGTTTTCAACTGTCCCTCATTTCAGGAGAAATGTATATTAAGACCCAAACAGAGATTGGACAGTAACTATTCCTTTACCTGATAATGTGATTGATGATGATGGGGTCGGGGTGGTGCAGCAGGCCTGCTAGTTTCATGGGAATATCAGAGAACTTCATGCGTGGACAGCCGAAGATCTGAGATGTGTCACAATAATCAATCAGTTAAATGCCTCAGAAAGGCAAACATTTGTGCAATACAAGACAAGGATAAAACTGAACTTCGTGAATGCCAGCTCTGACAAAACTAAGCTGGGACTTTTGGGCCACAATCCCAAGAAAACAACACCGAGCATCACCAAAAGAACACTATGCCCAGACTGAAACATGCAGGTGACGGCTCCAAATATCTGCAAGAAAGCTTAAGTTGAGGAGGGATTTCCTTTTTTGGTATCACAAGGAGTCAAAATCAACAAATTTTACAAGTTGTAAAATGGTTGACATCTAAAGCCATCAGACTTTGTGGCCTGACCTGTCTGAAGTAGCGGTTGCAGTTGATGTACTCCTTCTCGTGGCTATCCTGCAGCTTGTTATTCTTGATGTAGAGCCAGAGAGCTTGCATGATGCTGGCCCGAGTCTGCGTGTGAACGCCCAGAAGACGCGCCAAGCGAGGGTCCAGCTTGTACTGCGGGGGCTGAAAAAGAGAAATATTGGCCAAAAGTGAGTCCTGGTCGACAAAAAATATGTTAAACTATGACAAAAAGAGCAGCGGCAGAGGGGGTTTTGCTACCTGGTGGTCAAGCATGAGCAGAAGAGTGCATTTGACATTCACATCGCCAGGCCTTTTCACCTGGAAACCATCCGTCTCCTGAGTGGTGGGCATTCTGTGCCACTAGGAAAGAAAAACAAACAAAATTCTCTTAAATTACAATAGAATGGGTGTAAATTAGAAATTCTGGGTGAGGAAAACTAGTGGAAACAAACCGGAAAAGACTTGCAGTGAGAGATTGTTTTTACAAAGCACTCAACTTTTTAAAAAAATCATTTCAGATGAACAATTGTTTTAAAAAAACAGTTCAGTAACATTAATTTACTCTCTCAATTTCACAACTTTATTCTTGTAATTTTATTATTGTTATTTTCTTAGCATGGTGAGTAAGTATTTGTAATTACTTATAAGTACTGAAAGGCATGTAAGCTGGTGTAAACATTGGATATCTGCTTCTTTGGATGTTTAAACACTGTTTAAATGAAGAAAATGCAAAGAAACCACTTCTTTTCACTTAATATAAGTTTTTATTGCGAGATAAATCCAAGTGAAGCTGGATCATCGCTGCGTACCTCTACTAAGTGATTGTCGGGTCCATAAAGCTCCTTATCGAGCTCAATCACCAGACTTTTGAAGAAAGAGGAGAACTTCTTCTTCTGCTTACCAGGCTGAAAAAAAAAACAGAAAGAGACAAAGAAAGAAAGAGAGAGAGCAGAAAGACTGTGAAAAGCCAGCACAACACGTTGGCCTCAGTGTTTCCTTACTCCGCAGTGTCGGTCCACAACTGCATTGTTTAGCTCTGACCACATCGGGAGTGAGGAACCAAACTGTTGAGTAGAAAAAGCTGTTGCACCCCCCCAGCCTCCTCGCTGCCCTGTCAAAGCCTGTTTGCTCAACGTGACCCCTCTCACTCCTTCCCTGACATCCCCTTTGCCTTTTTTTCACTTGCGCCATGCGGCGCTCCTACGCATGCCTGAACCAATGAGCAAGAGGGAAAAAATTAACAGAAAGAAAGAAAAAAAAAAGAAAAAAGATCCATCTTCTGTGGCCCCAGATGACACAATGAGCCGGGCTAGAATTGATGGAGGGAGGGGAGGCATGTCAGCTCTTGGTATGCAACGGCCAGTGGTTTCAATTCCGCGTTTCAACAGAGAGTGTGAGCTTGTGTGCGTGTGTGCAAGTGTGTGAGAACGTTAGCTGTTGTGGGGTGGGATAGGGGAAAGCTGTAAACGCACATCTGGCTACGCGGTCTGAGCCAAGGACCAACTGCAACTCGCAGGAACACAACAACAGGGAATCAGAAGGCAGCGAGCGAACGTCCAAACAGAAACGAAGAGTCCGGTTCCCCAGCTGCGCCGTCCACTTACTTCCTCCAGGAGTTTGCCTTCCACTCTCAGCTCCCAGGAGGACACTTTCTCAGATTCCTCTCCCTCCGGCTTGCTGGGAGTGTAAGTGTTGGAAATGTAGATGCGAAGCTTGCGCTTTTGCTGCATCAAGAGGAGAAAGAAGAAGAGAAAAAAAAGGCTGTAAATTCAGGCCGGCGTAACGGCTCCGACGCAACAGCTGTTTATTAAAACCTGTTTCAGATAAATGGCAGCATGAGTCAAAAAAGCCTTAAAATAAAGAGCTTTCCGAGTCTTAAATGGAGAAATGCAGGAAAAATCCAACATATTTTTTGGTTAGGAGAAAAGAAGTTCTTTAACAAAACAATACGAAGTGCAGCTTTTGAATTAGGGACATTTATCGCATCATTCATCATTTATCACGATAAATTTACCGTTTTTACGATGAATTCCAATTCATGATGCTTAAAAACCCTGAAAGCTTTTCTTGTTGTCAGGACTGATGATGTTTGCTCAATAAAAGCATCAATAAATATGAATCCAAACGAAAAACATTACAACTGGGAACGTTTTTAAAAGCATTATTTATATTTGTGGAGTTGTGAATGCTGTCACAGTCGTAGTTACCTCAAAAAGATGTAATAAAATAGATCTTATCATCAGCTTTATATTCTGTAGTGTTTCACAAGGTTGGAGCAGAAAGAGAGGAATCTTTCAACACTTCTCTCCAGACTCATTAGTTCTTCCATTTGTTCTTTTATCAGGTTTTCTATCAGATTTAGACATGATGACTGAGAGGTGAATGACTTGTTTTGTGTCTGCCAAACCATTTTAACCATATTTTTGGACAGATTTCTGCTAAAGAACCCAATAATGACCAGTTTATTGGCACCAGGTTTTTATTTAAAACATCCATGAAGCTATGAAGTCTTTGGGGAAAGAAACAGATCCACAGCATCACATCATGTCAGGTCACATTTAGACTTCAGGGAAACAGAAAATCATCGATTATTTCATCAAGAGTTTCTAGAAACTCTGATCAACTTTAAAAAAAAACTAGTTGGCATTTTACCAGAAATGTTATGTAGAGACGACGCTTTAGAATGTGAATAATCAGTTTATTATGATCAAAGTTTATTTTTCCTAATAATCTTCTGTAGATTGAAAGCCCATAAAGTCATTGGAGGTTCTCTCAGCTGTTTGATTGCAACACTTCCAGGTGATAGACTGAGCCGAATCAGAATATATCTGTTTTTTTCTTAGATTATATTAAGCCTGAATCTAAGCAGGAAATTCATCAATATTTATGCATCAAGTCCTTCTTTTGCATAATCAATAATCCAGTGATCCAAAGAAACCATGCAGGTTTTCAAGTGGTTTTATGATTTGGATCATAGCCTCAAATGTGCTTTTATCTAGACTCTATTACACATTAATCTCAGTATCATTTCACAAATAATTCCTTTAAAATCTAGACTGCTCTTTTAATTCTAGACTAAATGAATCGTTTGCAACTTGAGATGAACTAAGGACTTGTTCCTGTGAACTCTTCTAAATGCTACTTCATGGAAAGTTTTCATCTCATTGCTGAATCCCAAACAGATGTTCCTTTGAGAAAAAAAAAACAAAACAGCATTAGTCCGCTGTTGTCGCCGGTGGACAGCCAGAGTTTTCACACTGCAGAGTTTATTCTCAGAATGGATCAAAGATCTTTCCGTAACCCAACAGTGATCTCTTTCACTTTCATTCAAAGCCCTTTGAACCACATGTTGGTCAACAACAACAAATTTGAATCAACCGAAGATCTGTTATGCAAATAATAAACCGACAAAGAAATGCACATCTGGAATATTTCTAATAATCTTTGATTCTCAGACAAAAACAAGCCCAGCAGCTCTTCTTAACTCGAGTTTCTGCTGCTTGAAAAGCCTGAAATCCACAAAAATAAGTAAATGAAGAGGAGATACCATGATCGGCTTCTTGATGGCCTCCTGAATCTCCATGCGTTTCCGAGCGATGGTCTGATCCAGCTTCCTTTCAAAGGCCAGAAGATCCATGTAGGCCTGAGACTCGGGGACCAGGTCTCGAATCTAAACGCCGAGAAAAAGGCGAGTTTTTATGAGCTCGTCATCTTTGATGGGTTGTTTTTACTTATGACTGTTGGGTCAAACATATACATACCCTTTGAGGAAGAACCTTGTCAGCCATTTTGCGCCTTTTTGCTCTAAAACGACCAGAAAAGAAACGGTGAGCTCCCTAACTGACAGGAAACAAGCCCTTCTATATTGCGTTTGATCACTCTTTGGTTAACCAATTTAACAGGAACTCAGTAAAACACCATATTTGATTATCAAATACTGGGGAATAACTTCACAGTGCAATCACACGATCACAGCCAACGTTAGCCCTTTATTAAATCTTCCTGAGGTTTCTACTGATCATTTGCTGCTCAACACAAGAGCTGATCTGTTCTTTTAATCTAATTATACAGTAACTCCCCCCCCCTTTCATTCAGGATGGTGCTTTAAGCAGTTTGGCGTTCCTTAATAAACATTACTGTGTTGCTAAATAAACCCCAGAGCGCAGCAGATTCATTAAAGCCGATGCTGTAAATGTCGTTTCACGTCGCGGTGCAGCACTTTCATAAGCATGGCGTCACCAAGCGGTTTGAAGTCAAAAATAGCCTCTTGTGTCTGTTGCTTTGAAAGCCAAAGGCCAGTCATGAGACACTGGGCTCTTCGTGTTTTAACACTGCAGCCACTTTCAGGGATTTTCTTTAGGATCATGACTTTAAGGAAACACACACACACACACACAAAAAAATCAAAAATAAAACAGTTTGATGATCAGAATCACAACTGATTTCTGAATGGTAGGTCAAAAACTAAGAATCCGATCTTTTTTTCTGATCAGTGAATGCACCAAAACTAAGCCAGGTCACTGACGGCAGCAACCTTCAGTGTAGAAGTTATTACTGAGGAAAGAACATCCAAAGTTAGCGAGATGTTTTTTTTAATTTACTACCAAAATTGAAGAGTTGGACATGAGGAAGCTTAACGTAAAGTATAAGTCTATAAACTCTCCAGCAAATACACACACACACTGATCTTTGCAGTTATTAGTACTACGCTAACAAACGTTTAAAACGGCACTCTGTAATCATTTTTTTTAATCTGTTTACCGGCAGAGCTGTGTAATACCAACTGCTCTCTCTCATGCACACAAAAATGTAAATAGGTGATAATTGACTATGACTGAGAGACTCCTTATGGCTTCTTTATAGTTTTAAAAAGTTAGTGGAGGAATCATTGTAAGTCAGCTTTTTTGTAGAAAACAATTAACATATTTTAACATGGAGCTTCTACAGTTTTCAATCTACAAAAAAATATAATGAGTAACTGTCTTGGAAAAGAGAAAAGCAGATATTCTGTAAATATTTTTACCACTGCGTCCTGATTTAAGGGATTTCACTTTGTAGGTTTTCAGTCATACAGACAGAGACAACACTGTAGAGCTGAAACGATTAAACGCTAACGATTGATTATTGAAATAATCATCATCTAATTTAGTACTCGTGAATGATCGGGAGTATACAGATTCAAAAAGAGGCTATTTGCTGAAAAAACATTCAGCAGTAACTAAGCCAAAACTGTACAAAATATATTTAGAATTTAAGATAAAAATACTTTTGTCTGCAAATATGTTCTACCCTAAACTGTTTGAGTGGCAGATTTGGTTTCACTTGGTTCAAATTCACTAAGGGAATTTTATGTTATTGTGTTCTGGGGAATAAAATTTTCAAAAAGGAATTTGTTTATTTGCCTCTGCTAATGTTTTTCTAATATTGCATATAAAAAAAGCTTTTTTCGATTTTTGTTTTAAAATCAATCAATAGAATAATCAATTAACATCCTTGTCCTATCATCTTATAGAAATTAAATTTTTATGACAGAACTTCCAACCATTAAAAAATTAAGTATCTTGATGTTATTGATACTTCTTTAAAAGAAGTCGTAATCCGCTGAAATCTATATGAAACCTTTACAAAAGTGATCAAATAACTGCAATACTCCTGATTGTTTTCATTTCTACATATTACAGAAAAAAAATCACTTTCAATTATAATACTTAATTTACAAATTATGCAGCTGAACTTGTTTTACATAACTTACCCTCTTCTTGGGCCTCCCAGCGCCTCCTGCTGCTGCTGCTGAAGGAAGCGCTTCCTTGAGGCGTCCATGCCGGGATGGCCCATGCCTGGACGCATCGGAATGCTGCCACCACCGTAAGAAGGGCCCGGCATCTGTCCCCCCATTGATCCTATGAGGCCCCCCAATCTGCTAGGGGGCATCCCAGATCGCTGGAGTGAAAAAAAGACGGAGATTGATGAATAGAAGTATTGCAAAGCTAATGGTATAAAACTACAGATCTGTGCAAAAAAACATAAAATAGGTCAAACACAAAATGTATAAAACATAAAATAGCAGCACAGAGTTTTAATAGCTCGAGGCAAAAAGCTAAAGCATTCTGCTGGTTCTGCACCTGTAACAACCATTCTGAGCTCCCCTCACTATCCTCTGCAGGACTATTTTCTCTGCCGTACCACAGTCAGAGTAAAACCATGATTTCAAGTTTATCTGTAATGCCAAGACATTTTGGCCATCTAAACCCTCTCTTCTGTTGGGAAAAAGTTAATATTTCTAATGTTGAGTGATTTCTATTAAATCTGATAGCTTTAGTTACTCGGTTGGTCTTCAAACTCCTTAAAACCCACTGTAACTTGTCCCCAACTCACAGCACCATCTTTTACCATAAGTTTCAACGATAAATAAAAGTGTAAAAGTGTGATTTCCTCTATTATTTGATACAATGGTGTGGTATTGAACATTCCAGTTTTCATTTCTGACAAAAGACATATGAAAACCCAAGTGTTGATCAGTGCTAGAATCGATAAATAATCTTCTCTGGGAGTTTAATGGTTGAAGGTCTTAACCCAAACTAGAAATGGTTTAATTGGGGTTTTAAAAATGACAAAAAACGGAAAAAAAGTCTCTAATGACATGAAGTAGAAGGTAGCAGAGTGACAAGAGTTTTTAAGGTGTTGAGAATATTTGCAGTCTTGGAAAATGGACAGTTTTCTGCATGGAAATTAAAGGAAATGCAATTATCAGTCATTAAAACTACAGTTCACAAGCCATTAGCAAAATCACTGAATGCAGGTTAGCTAAAATGGAAGAACAAAAAAAAAAACTAAGTTTGTTCAATTGAAAACTAATACTTTATTTTACTAACTACATGTATTAATAAAAAAATACTTCAAAATTATGCCTCAAGGTTCAACTTATTTTAACTGAGGTCAAAATAATTGTTGCTTATCTGCATCAAACTAAATTAACTAAATTCTGTTACATGTTTTTTGTTTCAAATAATTCAGCAAATACAGTTGTATTGTGAAAAAACAAAAATATGAATGGTGGATGTTTATATATTTTGGACAGATATTTTCAGGTTTTAAGCTGAAATGTTATGAGAGTGTAGAACATGTGTCTTTATCTGATATCAAGAAAATAACTGAAGCCCCGCATGTTTTAACTGCCAAAATAAATATCTGCTGTGTTTGTGCATGCCAGTTTCAACAATATGAACCCGCAGATGGTAGAAGTGGGATAATATATGCAGGCTTGCCTGGGGGGCAGATGGTGGTGATGATAAACTGTTATTTTCACTAACTGACAGGATGCTAAGGGCAACCACGTGACTTTCTCCTTCATACCTGAACAAAACATATTTATTTTATCACTTTTTTATATTTAATTATATGCAAAGCATCTTAAATTTCAGTAGAAAAACGATAAAGTCACAGTAAAGAGTTGCGGCAATTTAACAGATGGCAGGAAAGTAGTGTAGAGCTCTTTTAAAGGCGGAAGTGCCATCAATAATGTGGAATTTTAACACATCGAAAATTAATTATTCTTCTATAACTTTGTATTAAATTCAGAGTTTAATACAAAGCAACTCAAATTATAAAACTGACTTGATTCACAAAGTAAATGGAGGTTAAATATAAAAAAGGAAGTTCAAACCTGGTGGTATTGGGGAGTGCTGGTCATGCTCCGGGGGTAACCCGCGGGAGGCTGCGGCATCCCAGGCATCCTCATGCCCGCGATATGGCCAACATTCATGGGGCTCACAGTCGGATTCATCTGGGGAGCCGGGAAGCCCCCTCTTGATGCCATCTTCTGGATCCACAAGTGGTTTAAAAAAAAAAGTGACGGAAACTCAAGGAGGTTTTGAATGTGTAAATAAAAGCCCGGAAGGCTTTTAAAAAAGAAGCGCTCAACGCGAGAGAGCCTTCCGCCTTTCCTCCGCGGAGTTGACAGCAAACACACCGTCAACGAAAAGCTAGCCGACGTTAGCTCGTTTCCGACCGTTTCGAGTTCCGGGTTTTTTTTTTTTTTTTTTTTTTTTTTGCGTCTGTAAAGCCCCCTCACTTCCCCACTCACTAACTCGGGGCTGACTGTTGTTCCTCACCTCCCGCCTGTGTTTACCCTCCTGAACATGCCCAACTTACACCGACTTGACTGCCTCACCAGGCGCCTTCTCCAAAGCGCCTCACTTCAGACAAATTCAGAGTCCTAAAGCCAAATCAACTGCTCGGTCTGAGCACTGCCCACCCACGAGACACCAACGGTGCCTTCAAGTACCGTCGGAAATATCGAATGTCGTCAGGCTTTCCGTTCAGTTCCGGTTTTTGTTAACGTCTTCACCTTTTTTCAATACAAAAATGATCCAACTTATTACTCTTTCAAAGTAAATATACCTAGTTTTCAAAAATAATGAACGGAGGAAACAATTAGAATTAGCAAAATTTTCTATTAGCTAAATGCCTCAATGAGAGAAATAATTGACTTATTACTATTATCTTTAAAAACTAAAGTTATTTCCTCTGTATTAGGTTGCAGGGGTTGTATTAGGTTAAAACTCATTTTTATTCTTTGGCATTTAATTGATGTATTGTTTTTACTCTGTTTTGTCATTTGTGTTGTCGTTCTTGTACAGCACTTTGGTGCAGTTTTATACCTGTTTTAAAGTGCTATATAAATAAATTTGACATTGACATTGACCTTTAAGCTGTCAAAACTTTTGGGGTTTTCACAATACTTTTGGTTGAACTCTCACTTATTTCTCCTGACAGAACCCATCTTGCTGGATTTACATTTCAGACAATGGAACAAACAATAGATATGTGAGATGTTCAAAGCTTGTGATGTTGTTTTGGAACCGAACCCTGTTTTAAACTTCTCCCAAAACGTTCTGCTGTGTTTCTTGTTTCATAATCCCATCTGCTCAATAATGTTCTCCAACAAACCTCTCGAAAACTTCAAAGAACAGCTGGATTTATACTGAAATAAAATGACCCACAGGTGCTTTCTATTTACTAAAATGCCAGACTTCTGAAGGTACTTTGCTAGATTTTATTTATGGGTAAATGGGGCTGAGTGCATATGTTGTCTAGAGCTGAAAGTGACTCAGGTATGACTGGGTGAACTGGTTAAAAACGTTATTCTTTTGGGACGGAAAACGGAAAAAAAGAACCAATTACTTAATTTGTACAAAACCAAAATAGAGTCACTGTGTGAGGAAAACTACTGCAATATGTTGAGTTTATTAGACTTCCACTATGGAGTGAGTCATTTTAAATTAAGATAGGGTCGAATTGGTGATGGCTGCCCCCTGTTGGTCAGTTCATTTTAGTCAAGCAAGCAGGAATCCTTCCGACAGGTAACAAATCATTTATTATGCTAGACAGATGAAAACAAACCGAGCCATGACAGCAGCAATTCGACTATTAGAATATTTACACTATCACATCACACCATGGACAAATGTGACCCTTTACAATGTAAACATGATACAAAGACATATTTGAATGCTAGAAAACAAGCTGAGTCTATCCAAAGAAAGAGAACCCAAAAGAAACCTGCTTTCTGCAGGCAACCTGCAGCCTGCGTGCAAAATCCGATGTTCATTCACCGAACATTTCAAAACCAGTTTCCTTAGGCGAGCACCAAACAGAGCTGCTCACGCCGTGAACTGGAAAACTACAACCCCGACAGTCAATGTGGAAACAAGACAAACCATTTCCAATGATTGTCTTTGACATTAGTTCTCGAATAATTAGATTTTCTTTTTTAAAAAAACAAAAATGAGGAGACGTCAGCTCACCTACTGCCTGATCTTTTCTGTCTTATGAAATAAAATGCTGTGTGCAGACTGTTGCACCAAACGCGGCCGTCTTCGCTTTAGCCTCTGGATCATTTCCAGACTCTTATTCTGTGCAGAAAAATTATACATGATGATATTCACTATTCAGGACAAAAAATATATATAATTAAACAAATGAGGAAAACATTGTTTGGTTCAATGATTCTGTGATTAAAACTAAAACAAATCCATCAAGAACAAAGTGGGAGGTTCAGGATTTCTTCTGCAGAGCAGCAGACACCACGAATGTCACCGATAACATCAACGCCAACGTCCGCCGGTTCGACAACGTAAAGAACCGAAGGGCTCCTGCTCTCCCTCGAGTTCTCCGCCTGTGTGTGTTCGTCTACACAGTTCAAGAAGGTGTGTTTGTGGCCAAGTGCGTTACTGAGAGAAAGCCTCGTCTTTCATCAGCATGCGGGGACTCTCCTGGTTTTCCATCCGCCGTCTAGGGCCCATCATGCCTGTGCAGAAACAAAAAGCAAGGGGTCGCTCCTAACACACAACATACACTGTGAGCTCTTTAGATTTCATCAATATGCACAAACTCTTTTCTAATACGGGATATTTGGAGAGGAAAAATAAATAAAAAAACAAAGCAGATCCTACGTGGTCAGTCAGCTACAAACCCATATGAAAGGTTTACCCCTGTCCATACCCACAGGCCTTGAAGAGGCAATGTACGAGTCTTTGGGCGGCGCATGAGCTTCATTGTCTTGATTGGTCTTACTGGCTGTACCTGGGAAAAGGCGGATAAAAGGCATTTTGTTAAAACATTCTGTTGCGACACATTTTTCAGGTCAAAATGTCAGACCTCTGCAGAATCTAATGTTAATGTTTCTTTGCCCTTCTGAAGATAATAGACAAATGTAAGAAAAAAGGTGCAGATGTTTCTGCAGCAGTCAGAGGAAAATGTAGACTTTCATGGAATGGACAGATGGAAGGATGGCGAGACTAACATGAATGGATACATGGTTAGATTAATGGAATGGTAATTAGAAAGATGGATGGATGGACAGACAAAAAAAATGATTGGAAGGATGGAGAAATGGAAGAATGACAGAGATAAATGGATGGATGGATAAAAAAGTGGACTGATGAATAGACTTAATATAACTTCTAGATAATAAGAATAGAAAATATGATCTTGAAATCTTATTTCTTCCACACATGATTTCTATTTCCATGCTTATCAAAATCTGAACAAAATAAAAAGTAAATACTTTTCCACATAACAGGAAGGAACCCCGTTTTACTATTATGTTCTGTTTATTATTTCCAATTTAATTTTGTCACAATAGGAACCTCGTTTACCTTTATTTTTTACTCTCTATGTGGGCATAAAAATCACACTTACAGGTCTCCATTTCCTAAGTTGTTAATAATGTATAAATTGTAAAGCATTCCATACAAACTGTTTCCATATCTTAGAGAAGATATGTTCAAAATGTCACCTATAATCAATGATGCTTTCCTCAAAATATTTAACTCTAAATTAGTTTTTTCCCCTATTTATCTTTTATTGCTTTGTTTAGTTGTTTTCCGTTTCTAAAGGAAAATTTGATGTACTCTAATCGCACATGTGATTTCCTATTTTTACTGCAATCTACGTTTTCAAACAGAGCTGATAGAATTTCACATGAGTTATCTGTGTAAGTAATAATAATAATAAAGATATGTTTACTTACTGCTTTTATGCTTGAATGATTTGGATCTTCTTGGTGAATTTGGATTCTGAGGATCAACAAAAAAAAGAAGAAAAAATAGAGCTACCATTTGGTTTGGGTTAAGAAGTCAGGACAAAAATTCTGAACACTTTCATGAATAAAACAGGTGATAAACAATATATATATTTAAGGGTAAAATAAAAGCACCTTATCCGACTTTCTTTTCTTTGCTGTAAAATAAAAAAACAGATGAGGAAAAACAGAAAATCTGCAGTGAATCAGTTTTTGAGGAACATGAAGAAAGTCCAAAGCTTCACCTTTCTTTTCTGCCCCGTAGGACCAGTCGTTATCGTTGACGTCGTCGTTATCTTCTTGGTCACTCTCCGACTTGTTGTTGGTGTTGTTGCCAGTAACTATTCTGTAAAACGGCGAAAGACGGCAGCATTACTTATGAGAAATGACCCAAAACAGATTCCAGGAAGAAACCATGAAGCTAATTCTGATTGTGGGACCCAATCAGATTCACAGATGGAATCGGAGATAAACACAACGTGAACATCTGAGAGGATGCTGGTCTGCACTTTGAACCTGCGGTTAGCTATGCGGCTGCTGTTGCGTCCCATCCCGAGGCATTTCTCCAGGTGTGGCGCGAAGCGAGACGCCGCAATGCTCCGGTTGCAGTTGGGACAAACGCACTCTTTGTTTTTCCATTGGTTGTACACTTGGCCGAACACGTCCAGTCCAGGCTGGTCCACAATTTCTGAAAGGGATTCGAATCGAGAACCGTGAATAAAACTGTCATCAAATCTCAAACTAAATACTTTAGGGAAAATTCTGCATTAAATCAGAGAACATTTAGTCAGTGAGGAAAAGAAAAATAATGTAGATTTTCAAAATTAATCACAGTTTTCACAATTTTTGCCAACAATAAATCTAAAACTCTTGTGAGTTTTAAGCAATTAATTCCTAACATGGATCTTCACTCAGCCATGATTGTTCCTGTAGTTTTAAACAGTTTCATTCATTCATTCATTCATCTGACTTCAGATAAGAGTAAATTATAAAGATTGAGACACATCAGTATTACGAGGGACATGTTTTCTTGCCATTCCTATTATAAACAACTGATAAGAGAAATATCCATTTTTTTACCCCAGATAAACAGAAAAGTATGGGTGGCAAAATAAATGTTTCTAGATACATTTCTAGTGAACAATTGTTCTTTGATGCAGCATTTCTTTACATTGAATACATTTTAAATAAAACTTGGATTTTATTTATCAGCATGAGATTATATTGGAGAACTGATTCATTTATTGTAGGGTTTTTAGACACCATTAACAGAATCAACACAAGTTTGTGTGCATCTGTGTATTAGTTATCATCTGCATGTATGTTTGTTTGAAAAACTCAGATTTTTGTGTTTGGCTTTTATTCAGTGATGCAATATAATCTTTTTGCAAGGTAGGACAGATTGTGCTCACCAAAGTCCCTCATGCTTTCTTGGTCCGTGTCATCCAGGAAGAAGTAGCCCTGCTTCACAGCCCGGTGGACCTCAAAGCAAAGACCCAGACATGCGTCCTCCACCAGGTCAGACAGGATGTCCTGAGCCATTGCCTGCCAGGGACGACATGCGGTACATTTCTGTGGCTTGTCTGAGGTGATAAAGTCTTAAACCCCTTCAAAATAAATTCTGTTTTTGCTTTTTTTTTTTTTTTTTTTAAAGCCCACTTGCAAGTTTGAGATTTAACCAAGTCAGACAAAAAATTACCTAACTGTAAAAAAATAAATAAATTCTGATTTCACTAATTAAGCGTTAAACCGTTTTTAAACCAACCCTACGTAAACATTTGTTTCCATCCAGTGTCACATAAATTTTTCTGAATATGGTTAAGGTTTGAACCCTGGTGGAAATGAAGTCTCATGCTCAAGGAAACGGCTCATCCTGGAATATCCCTGTTCATCAGGGAAGAAACCAGCTCATAGTATATTCAGCTGACGTGACCAGTTGCAGCAACCCCAGATCATAGTGCTTCCTCCACAGGCTGCGCCAGAAGCGCCTGTCACTCAGGAAGAGGGTAAATCTGGACCCATCAGAGCACATGACCTTCTTCCATCACTCTAGAGTTCAATCTTTTTGCTCCTTTGAAGGTTGAAGCATTTTTCTCCAGCTACCTTCACTGACTGAACAACTTTTCAGTCCTAATTCTTCACGTTGAAGACATAGTTCTAGTTCTAGTTTAGTTTTTCTTCGATTTGATCTCACCAAACTTTCCGGGGATCACTAAGGATTTTTTTTTTTCTGACCACATTTCTTCTTCAAAGATGATGATGACGATTCCCCTCTTTCGCTACAGTTTTTAACAACAAGTTGGACAGTTCTCAATCCACTTTTAAGAGTTTCCTTACAGGTTTTCTCTGCTTGATGCCAGAAATTTTACTATTCTTAATCAACCACAGGATGCCTTTTCAAGATCAAAGGAGACTTGCACTCCTTTGCTTTTTGGGGGGGTATCAGGCAGTGTATAGTATCATAGTTTGGGTGGGTATTTCTTTTTAAATCATGAATGAAATCATCATTTGAAAATGTTACTTTTTGCATTTACACAGGTCTGGTCTGATATTAAAATGTCTTTGATGACACCTGTTCACAACAATGCGTGTCTGCTTGTTGCTGCTTTCCACCACCACCATCATCATCATCATCATCACCACCGTACCTCCAGCTTGCTGTTGTCCAGGCTGGACACCGAAAGCTCCTCCATTTTCATTTGCCAGATCTACCAGATGAGCAGACGTTGTTGTGTTCATGCTGTAGCGCAGCAAGCATCGGCCAGAGCTGGGCTGCTGCAGGAGGGAAGCACAGTTAGCAGCACAGATGCCAGTCGGTCACTGAGAAAGGGATGCAGGGACTCACAACGGAGCAGAGGGCTGCTTCCCGCACTCACAGCCTGAGAACAAGCACACAGACACAAAACACGAAAAGGAAAGTCAGCGGAGTCCAAAACACGGCGCGAGTCCTCGACACTTCCCTGCAGCCCCGAGCTTTGCCATTCAATGAAAGGAGCTTAGCTTGAAGCTGGAGGAAAACAAAGAGCGCGGCTATGAATAGGCTGGAGGTAGTGAAAATACCAGGAGGTAACAGGAGAGGCGGCGTCCTGCGCCAACAGCTAATATGGCTACAACACAGAAGATGTACACGAGCGGTTGCAATTATAACAGCGATAAAAATATAGATATTTTTAATTGTTTCGCAGTTGGAAGAACATCCAACAGTAGCTAGGCTGCTCGTCCCTGAAGCAAGCACTGCTGCTGCTGCAGTGCGGCTGTGCGCCTCCCCGCTCCCTGGAAGAACCTCCGGCAGCCAAAATTCCGGTTCTCAACCCCCAAATACAGCCTTCCCGGCGGGGAATATCGCAACCGCGGTCCCAGCAAAACCTTAATTGAGTTTATTTACCTATTTCGACAGGCATCCATCTTTACTAAGCGATCAGGCAGAAACAATCACTCTCTGCACGCGTTCCACCGATGGCCTCCTGTGCCGCAGATTACCCGGCTGCTTTCACTTTGTTCGCCAATTCTGCTTATTTGAAACACCACCAGAAATAAAAAGCGATGCAATTAACACAATTCTTACTTTTCTTACATTTACAAGATGAACTATTAAGTTTAATGAAAAACCTAACTAAAATCATGCGTACTTTAATATGCACCCGTCTCAGGCAGAAGCAATCGATCTCCTCAGGAGTCACAGCTGCGCCTGAGCTGCACTGACTCCCAGCGCATCCACCTTTTAACAATTTAACGACCATTGATTAATTTAATGCATTTTAATTACGTCAGTTTCTTTTTAGAGAAATATAATAGCTCAACCATCTTCTGTCATGGAGATCGTTTTTAGTATTAGAAAAAACATTTTGTAAAATTTCACTGAATAAATTAAAAGGTATTTATGTATATTTATTTACAACATGTAGAAAATATTTTTTTAGGTGTATTACTACAACAAATGGAGGCAAATTATGTTAAAAATGGACTGCCACAGCCTGCAGCATTAGATCTTTTTTATACCAATAAAAGCATAGTTGGTTTGTTTGCTTCAAACTATGCATCTCGGTGTATATTTTTCAGTTGTACTCAACTCTTTGACCCATGTACTGCAATTTATTTATGAAACAGCAATAAAGTGATTTAAAGAAATAAAAACTCGGTGAACCGACTGAACTTTAAGTGAACTACATTTACAATCCATTCAGCTCAAGTAAAATTAAATACAAAATATCTGAAGTCACACTTATTGTAATTACAGGCAGCAAATTTTGAAAGTCGCATCTAAATTCCAAAACACAAATATGAGTTGTATTATTGTATAATCTGCAAAATAATTTACCTCTATTTTTTTTACTCTTAACAGTTCTGTTTTTTTTTTTTTTTTTTAAGAAAACTTCCACACCTCTTAAACAAAAACACTTAATTGGTCTTTAAAATATATAATTTGTCACCAAAATTACTTATATCTGTTCTATATTTTTCATTTAAAAAACCTACAAATCCCAAATTCATGTTTTAGTTTTTCTTTAATTATTATATCATCCCTGACATGACATATACAAAGTGATAAAATTAACCTAAATTACATTCCCAATTCCCCTCTATGAATATGAATTTAAAACAGTTTACATCATTTTAACCAAGAGGCGAATGAACTAAAATAAGCACTTGAAAAATGTAAAATTATCGTGGCGTGAACGAGGAAATGACCCTTTCTGTCCTACTGTAATTTTTCTTCTTACTCCCAGGAACTCACTCTAAAGCTATGAAAATATTCTTGATGTAGCTATAATAACGACAAGTAAACATTATTGAGAATATCTCTGCCACACAATGATGTAACTTTACAGGCAGCATTTTTTCAGCTCAGTTGATAAAGTGTTCATAAAAGTTTCCCTATAGCAGTGTATGAAGGTTCTGATTCCGTCAATCAGCGATGCATCTCAAACATGTCCCAGTCCTCTCCACTCTCATCCTGTGGACCAGAAGATGATAGAATTGAATCAATTCATCTTGTGACTCATTTAGAAAAAAATCCAACAATTCTTCCGAGGACATTCATTGTTTTCAACAGGAAGAACCATCAACATCACCTCATAACTGATCCAAATATCATCTTCACTGCTGTTGTCCGTGATGTCTTCGTCCTCCGAGTCCTGAGAACCAAAAACAAACAGGAAGCAAAATTACAGCTCAGCGTGAGAAACCTCTTCCTTCTCTCACAAGTCAAAAAACTGTCAGACAAAAGATCATTGGGTAGCGATCATGCATCATGGATGTGAATCAATAAGTCCAAAGTCTCCCTGGCTTTGTAACCAGACAAAGATTTAAAGAGGAGCAGCAAAAGCAAATGAGAAGGATTAGCAGAGCGCGTAAAGAACAGATGGTGTCATCCAGGAAATTTTAGAGTGGAAGATCGTCTCTGCTGGCCGAACATGGAGCAATTAGCATTATAATGACAGTCATAAAGCAGAGGCTTCTTCAGATTTGTTGCAACACTGACTGCTGTCCTTCCTGCCCACGGCTTCTCCATTTGCAAAAACTTTTTGAATACAATTGAATGACATGCATTATGACACTTAATTTCCATTTTAGATATAAAAAAACAACATTGTTTAACTGGATTGAATGTGTGTGTTTTATTCATATAACTTACTGAAGGTTGACTCGGATGTAGCTCTTCTCTGTTGTGCACCTGTTTTTGTTTGGGATCGAGGAACTGCAATTTCTGCAATGCAAGTTGGAACATGATTTCCAGAAAACCAACTTTGAAAACATTGGCGAATTTCAAAGTACTCACGCTGGGATTTTGTTTCAAATACTTCGTTTGTTCTTCTGTGGTCAGATTCTGCACAGAGAATGGAAAATAGATACATTTATCTCCCAGAACATTTGGGAAAAACCCAAAGCAAAGATGGACATTTGTAAACACCTTGAACCACTTTTGCAGGTTTTCTGAGTATTGTTTCATGTTTGAATGCATCTGTTCTTTGTAACGTTCCTTCTCCTTTGCAGGAAGCTTGTCCCAAAGTTTCATAGATTTGGCTGAAGACATCTTCTGATCTTTGGCAAAGTATGTCAATACAGTTCTGAAAAACAGAAAAACAGTGCTGAATTAGTCAAACTGAATCTTGTCAGGGAACATTTCGAAGGTTTTGGTCACACACTCACTGGCTGGGCATCTTGGGCTCACGGGGTGACGTCCTCTGCACAGAGTAAAATGTGTTTATGCGAAGTGAAGATCCAATACGATAGCAGCAAGTACAGAAGTATTCACACCTCTTCAACGTCTATTGGGATTTATTTTTGTCGTTTCAAAAAGTAATACTCGTATCACATAAATCCATTACATGTGGAGTGAAATATTTCAAACTATTTCTTGTATTTTTTTTTCTGTGATTATTTAAACCTTATTTCTTAGGATTGCCTGTTTGTAACACGAGTAACTGTGAAACTTAAAACATTAAAAATATCCATAAGCCAAGTGTTTGAGTGTATTAACAAGGAAACTAAGATTTCGTCTTACCAAAGGCTTTGCCTTCACAAATCCGATACCTTGTTCTTTAATGGTTTGTTGCTTCTCTGTCTCATCCAAGCGCTGAGGAACAAACAAACTGTCACACATCTCTTCCTGTTAAATCTAGAAAAGTCTCAACTTACATCCAAAGATTCCTTTAGCTTGGCATTATACTCATGCTTCATCTAAAAATGACAAAAAAAATACTTTTAGGGTATTTTTAAATCAAAACAACTACGTTCTTTTTTTTGTCCTATGTTGGTACCTTTAGACAGCGTGAGCAATACTCATCCTTCTCTGGTTCATTCAGTTCTCTCCAGCGTTTCCTCATATCATTGTGCAAGTCCGAACCTAATGAAGGTCTGTTTTCTGCAGCACTCTCCTTCATGAACAGAAACAGACCATTTCTGAAAACATGCAAAGGGACAGAAAATTAGACAAACGGCAACAAAAGTCTGTAAATAATGAGATAAAAGTTCTAACCTAACAGCACAAAGTTTGGGGCCGTTTTCAATGGGACCGAGTGAAGGTTTGTAAATATCAGAACACAATTATCAAACCTTCTGATTTTAAGCAGAATTATAATAGTAGAAATGCTCCCAGCAACTTCCTCAGATGTCTACTGCAAGCTTTATGAATGTTAGTGTTGAGAACATTAGACAAGTAAAAAATCTGCAGTCAGAGCAATCTCTCAATTTGGTGAATCAAGGAGAGATTTTCAGTGTAGAGTCATGCAAACAGGAGTTATTTCTGCAAGTCTCATTAAACTGAATTCGAGACTTTTAAAGGCCGTTTCAGACAGGTTTTGGACCCACCCTTTATGAAAAGTAATAAGTTACTTAAATTATATTCACCTTAATAGCTTAAGTTAAAACTGTAAACACATGATCAACAAAATAAACCAGTTCACAAGTTTTGCTTTTTCCTAGCTAAAGTAAAAAAATGTGACAAAAATAATCTCTTACCGAGGTGGCTTCGTAGGCAGGTCTGCATCAACCTGACAGAGAAAATTAACAGATTTATACAAGAGAGGTCAAACATCTACAGTAAAAACGTTTCTCACCCAGCAAATCGTGCGAACAGCATGCTGAGACAAGACAGAATAGAAGACTTACAACTGCAGAGAGTCTTGCCCTTTTAGATTTTCGAGGAGAGGGTAGATTGTTGTCTTTACTGAAAAAGAGCACACACACAAAAAAGTTTACAATATAAATTTAGATCAACCGCTTTGTTAAGTCAAGCCTGCATAGAGGGAGTTTTGTACCAAAGGTTGTCTGACTTTCTCTTGCGCTCCACACGTCCACGGGCGTGCTTCTTTTTATATCCGTCCTACAATAAAAAGTCAAATCTGTTAACTTTCAAGTCACTCTTATCAATGAGTATTTATTTATATATCCACTTCTCATAGTCTACCAATCTTCTAGAAGCACATCGTACACAGTAATGATTTCAGGGATTTCACAATCTTGCATCTTGGGGTATACTGATAAATTGTCCCGTTTCCTTCATTGTGCATCATCAGCCGATACTTAAAAGTGAAACCTAAAAAAACGGTCTGAAAAAATTCACCAACTGTCCCTTTTTGGTCTGCCAATTAAGCGCATGATAAGTTAAAATGAGTTTCATCATTTTCATTCTGATTATTAATTTTGAAGGGAAATTGATTACAGAATTTTCAAAGT